>NC_080044.1:49504370-49557648 GCF_012489685.1 Lotus japonicus
AAGAGACGTCTACAGACGCTCTATCACGGAAATCCGGGTCTTATGACCATTTTGGAATCCGACGAGGTCCAGAGTACGTCCTGTGTTAATACCCCATTAATGTTGCATGAATGCAGGATGATTAGTCAAACAACGTCTCCGTCCTCACTCGACACGTCGCCACGTGTTCTAGGTAAATTAAAGTCTCTAAAATCTTACCCTAAGGCAAAGTCGATTCTGCGACAAAAGACACACTTCACAACACACATAGCTGCTCCAACAGCACAAGAGTATCACATACTCGGGAACTAACGGTTCCCCGGACTTATCCCCAGGATAGCCCCACAACATAGCTGCTCCAACAGCACAACAACCAACGCTGCTCCAACAGCACAACAACCAACGCTGCTCCGACAGCACAACAACGACATACTCAACACTTGGATCCGACGACACTCCTCGTTTTTCCAAAACTAAGATTTGACTTCCAATGCCTTCCTTCGAGGTTATTATCATTACTTAAAGATTTAGAGGTTATTTAAGGTCTTATGAGTTTTCTTTATAAAATAGATTCCATTTTGTCTTATCGCAAGTCTTATACATTTACAGGATCTACCAATCCCAAGTCGCTTCCAGAGGATGTCTCGATCCACTAAACAAAATCAAGGCCCGAACCTCGTTCGTCCTATCAAACTTTCTCAAAACTCTCAAAATAAAATCGGCATGACCTGCCCGCTATTCTCACCATTCAGAATCTCAGATTCCAGTACAGAGCATATTTAAATCATCACAATCAACAACATGGCATATATCAATAAATCGCATCATAAACACTTAGCACTTAGCATATAAAGCATGCACCACACATCCTAGATTACCCACATAGCACATAGCATGTAAGTCAATCTCAAAAACATTCAGTAGATGAATCACCTACATTGTCAGCCGAAGCCTCAGAAAACATTTTCCAATCACACACAATTCCAGTGCATAAACAGTAAACAATGTCGAAACATCGACCCTAAGCATTAACTAGAGATTCAGTGAGAAGCCCTCACCTGAAAGTTCTCCAGAATGATCAACTAGTGCTTCCTCGCACTCAAAGTGTTGGTCCTCGGGGAAATCCTCAAAAGCACCTTTACAATAAAATCACAGAATACTATCAGAATCTATCGGAAACTAAGCTATCGATACTTACTAAGGTTACTCGAAGTAATCTATACCCTAAGGTACGATAAACTAGCGCGAAAGGACAAGTTTTCGGAAAAGGAAATTTCCTCCTCCCCCTCTAATAGGGCTCGGCCACTTTGGTTAATTATGGGGCTCGATTTTTCTTCGATCAAACTTGGTTCCTATGCTTTCATAAGCCGTAACTAAGGGTATTCTGAACTCGGAAAAATTATCGGATCAAAAACTGTCGCAGGGGTATTTAGGTCATGATTTTTAACTTAGGATTTTCAAAACTGAAATCCCAAAAATAAAATTTTGCAGGGACGTCACCAACGACGTTTATGACAACTAATCCTACTAGCACTAAGCTAAGGCGATAGTTTTCAGCCTAAAGGTTGAAGCTTTACACCAAGAACTCCAAAAATGGGTATTTTAGGCTAAAATTGATTCCGGCGGAATTCCGGCGACATAACGGAAAATCTAATCCGGCAGAAGTGATCTTGGGCACATATAGAAGAGGTTTAGAATCAGAAATGAAAGATTCAGGATAGTTTTGCAAAAACCCATAAACTATCCGCTCAGAAAACTCTACAGAAAAGCTATGGAAAAAGCGATCAGAGGTAAGGATTAGCGACTATACCTCGAAGCCTTGAAGTAGCAACTGATTGATCGACGATCAAGCAAGGTTTGAACAAAAACTCTTCTTCCTTCTTCCTTGTTCTTGGCCGCGGGTTTGAAGAGAGAAAATGGAGGAGAATTTGAGTTTTTCTTCCTTTCTTTGCTATATATAAAGGTTGGAAATTCGCGGGAAAATGAAAGTTTCGCGAATCTGATTTTTCCGGCGTCATTCTCCGTGAATTAATAGATATGTTTTGGCAAAAGAATTCCAAAACTATAAAGAGGTCTCCTTGTATTTTTGGCAACTAATGCATAGTCGGTATAAAACTATTTTACCCGATAAGTTGCTTTTTGCATCGAATGTCGGAATAGAAAACTTCCTTCGGAAGAAAGATTGAAATCATCAAGAGAAATGGGTGTACGCGTGTAGAATATTCATTTGAAGCTCTGAATAGATAAAGTCCCCATAGTCGGGTGATTCTAGGGTTTTGAAATACCAGGGATTCGGTTTCGGCAAACTTCCGATGATTGGAATCGGACGTTCGTAGATCCTAGAGTTTCGCCTCGAAACGATTGTGATATATGGAAAAAGAGAAGTTCTAACATTTCTCTGAAGATTTTTGGAATTAACTGCCATCGTGCCTAAAAGTGAAAATTAGCTATATACTAGGGTTTCTGACCTAGGTTTAAGCGTAAAACGTTCGTGCTATAACTTTTATCGATCATAATGCAATCCTTGAACTTTTCCTGAACTTTCTCCTTCATAAATATATTTCATTTAATAAACTTTCGTTCAGGTTTCCCTTCACATTACATCAACCCTAATCGTGAATAAGAAGTTTATTCACTTAGCATGAACTTAAAAACTCGGGCCTTACATTACTTCCCTCCAAAAAGAAAGTTTCGACCTCGAAACTTAAGGGTTAGTAAAAAGTTCTGGATACTGTTCTTGAATCTTCTCCTTCAGCTCCCATGTCGCATCACCGGTGTCTTTATTCCAAATGACTTTCACTAACTCGATCTCTTTTCCTCTCAACTGTTTTATCCTGGTGTCACCGATGCTAATTGGCGGTGTCTCGAAAGACAGATCATCCTTCAACTCAATATCATCCAGCTCGATAACATGTGTCGGATCCGCAATATATTTCCTCAGTTGTGACACGTGGAATACATCATGAATATTTGATAGAAATGGAGGTAGTGCAATCTGATATGCGACTGGTCCAATTCGACGAGTGATCTGATACGGTCCAATGAACTTGGGCGTAAGCTTCTTTGACTTGATTGCTCGACCAACACCCGTCGTCTGAGTAACTCTCAGAAATACATGATCTCCTTCTTCGAACTCCAGAGTTCTGCGCCTCTGATCTGCATAACTCTTCTGTCTACTCTGAGAAGTCCTCATCTTCTCTCTGATCTGCTTGATCTTCTCAGTGGTCTGTTGCAGAAGTTCCGGTCCTACCAACAGATTTTCTCCGTTTTGGTACCAACACAAAGGTGTTCTACACTTGCGGCCGTACAAAGCCTCATACGGTGCCATACCAATGCTCGTATGAAAACTGTTGTTGTATGTGAACTCAATCAATGGCAATAAGGTATCCCAACTGCCCTTGTTGTCCAGAACGCAAGCGCGTAGCAAGTCCTCCAACGACTGAATAGTTCTCTCAGTCTGTCCATCAGTCTGCGGATGATAAGCAGAACTTAGTCTCAGCCTCGTTCCCAAAGCTTCTTGAAGAGCTCCCCAAAAATGTGATGTAAACTTCGGGTCTCGATCGGATACAATACTTGTCGGTACTCCGTGAAGTCGTACAATCTCCGCTATATATAACTCTGATAGTTTCTCCACGTTGTACGTAGTCCTCACCGGTACGAAATGAGCCGACTTAGTCAGTCGATCCACGATTACCCAAATAGAATCGTATCCCTTCTGAGTTCTTGGCAAAGCCACGACGAAATCCATCGATATGCTATCCCATTTCCATTCTGGCACATCCAAGCTTTGTAGCATACCTGAAGACTTCTGATGCTCCACCTTTGCCTTCTGACATGTCAGACATGCAGCTACATACTCAGCCACTTGTCTTTTCATTCCTGGCCACCAAAAATTCACCTTCAAGTCCTGGTACATCTTCTTCATTCCAGGATGAATGCTTAACTTGCTCTTGTGACCTTCATCCATAATCAACCTTCTCAAGTCAGGGTTGTTAGGTACACAAACCCTATCCTTGCACCGTAGGATATTGTCACTTCTCACCTTGAATTCTGGGTCCTTACCTTGACTTACCAAATTTCTTTTCCCGAGCAGAAACTCATCTTGTAACTGTTGGTCTCGGATTTCTTCCATCAATCCATTTGTGATTCTGATCATTCCGAACTTCAGTTCCCCTTCGGACAATCTCACATCCAAGCTCAAATCTCTAAATTGTTCCAGCAGTTGCAGCTCCTTCACCATCATCGACGAGATGTGCATCTTCCTGCTCAAGGCATCAGCAACAACATTCGCCTTTCCAGGATGATATTGCAGAGTGAACTCGTAATCTTTGAGAAATTCCATCCACCGGCGCTGCCTCATGTTCAGCTCCTTCTGCTCAAACAAGTACTTCAAGCTCTTATGATCACTGAATATGGTGAAATTGCATCCATATAAGTGATGTCTCCAAATCTTCAGCGCAAATACGATTGCAGCTAGTTCCAGGTCATGAGTCGGATAATTCTTCTCATGCACCTTCAGTTGTCTTGAAGCATAAGCAACCACCCTCCGATGCTGCATCAGCACACATCCCAAATCTTGATGCGAAGCATCACAGTATACCTCATAAGGTTCCTCCGGTTGCGGTAAGACGAGTACAGGTGACGTCGTCAACCGTTCCTTCATCGTCTGAAAACTAGTTTCGCACGCTTCAGTCCATGCAAAAGGTTGGTCCTTCCTCGTCAGTTGAGTCAAAGGTCCAACTATCTTCGCGAAGTTCTCGATGAAACGACGATAGTATCCCGCCAAACCGACAAAACTTCTGATCTCCGTCACTGTCTTCGGCCGTTCCCACGACAATACGGTCTCTACCTTTGCTGGATCCACAGCTATCCCCTCCTTAGAGATCACATGGCCTAAGAATTTTACCTCTTCGAGCCAAAATTCGCACTTAGAAGGATTGGCATACAACTCCTTCTCTCTCAGCACTTGTAAAACTTGTCGCAAGTGCTCCTCATGGTCTTCAGCATTCTTTGAATAGATCAGAATATCGTCAATAAACACCACGACGAATCGATCCAAAAATGTATGGAAGGTTATATTCATGTAAGCCATGAATATTGCTGGTGCATTTGTCACCCCAAATGGCATCACTAAGTACTCGTAGTGTCCATAACGGGTTCTGAATGCCGTCTTCTGGATGTCCTCGGTCTTGACCCTGATTTGATGATAACCCGACTTCAGGTCGATCTTCGAGAATATTGTAGCTCCTCGTAGTTGATCCATCAAATCATCAATCCTAGGTAACGGATACCTATTCTTGACGGTTACCTTGTTCAATTGTCGGTAGTCGACACATAATCTCGACTTCCCGTCCTTCTTCTTCACCAATAAGACTGGCGCTCCCCAAGGTGAAACGCTTGGTCGTATGAATCCCTTCGACAAAAGATCTTCGAGTTGGGACTTCAGTTCCACTAGCTCCGCAGGTGCCATACGATATGGTGCAATCGAAATCGGCCCTGTTCCCGGTACGATGTCTATAGCAAACTCAATGTCGCGTACAGGCGGCAATCCAGGTACATCGCCAGGAAAAACATCCGTGAATTCCTTCACCACTGGAATACTGCCAACTTCTGGGTTCCCTTTGCTCTCCAAGCTTAGCAAAACAGAATACTCCTGAGATCCCTCGTTCAAAGCGACGCTGATGTGATTGGCAGATAGATACTCGGAAAGATATGAATCAGGGAATACCACTCTCTTTCGGTTGCAGTCCAAAAGACAATGATAGCGGGACAACCAATCCATTCCTAGGATAACATCTAGGTTCTTAAGAGTTAGGCATACTAGGTTAGCATGGTAGATCCTATTGTTGTATGTTATCGGACAATACATGCATGCTGAATTAGCAAGTAGAGTCTTGGCAGGAGTAGCAACTATCAGATCGAAGCTCAAAGCAGTAATAGGAAGTCTTAATCTGATCGCACACTCTCTAGAGATAAAAGAATGCGTTGCACCGGAATCAAAAAGTACGGATAGAAGATTACCGTCAATCCCGCAGTCGCCTCTAATCAGTCCATCGACTCCCTCAGCATCCTCACCATCCATGGTGTAGACTCTCGCCTTCGCAGCAGGACGCTTCCCTCGAGCTGTGTTGACGGTTGGTTCCGCCTTTGGTACCTTACACTGTGCCGCAGTATGCCCCAGTTTATTACAGTTGTAACATTGAGGCCTCGTGTCGGGACAATCACGAGCATAATGCCCTGGCTTCCCACACTTGAAGCAAGTCAGTTCCCGGTTCTGAGTCTGACCTCCTGAACCACCACCAGCACCCACCATGGGCCTGTAAGATCCTGATGCAAACCCTCTACCAGCAGGACGCTGATACGGCCTCCTGTTCTGAAACCTTCCCCTGTTCTGATTATTCTGAGAGCCCGACCTCATCGGCCCTCCAGTTCCAGCCCGGTTCAACCTCCGGTTCTTCATCAGCTCCACTTCCGTGGCTTTCTCCACCAATGATTGGAATCGCATGATTCCCAGTGGCCTCACTGAGTCCTCAATATCGGGTCTCAGTCCATTCACGAAGCGCTTGCACATGTAGCGCTCGTCAACATGATCATTAAAGAATTGGAAATGCTTCGCCAAAGACTCCAGCTTCGAAGCAAATTCCGGTACAGACATACCTCCCTGACGGAGTGTCAGAAACTGCGCCTCCCTCTCATCCCGGGCACTTGTCGGAAAATACTTTTCCAAGAATGCGGTTCGGAACGAGTTCCAGTTGATCTCTTCATGGTTGGCTTCCATGATTCCCCTGGTGCCCTTCCACCAGTATTCAGCATCTCCCAGCAGAAGATAAGTCGCCATGCCCACCTTGGCACCCTCTACAGTCTGCAGAACGCCGAAAATCTTCTCGATTTCCTGGATCCAGAGATCCGCTGCGTCTGGATCAGTACCACCAGAGAACTTTGGTGGGTTTTGCCTCCTGAAGTCATTGAGGCCTTTGTTCTGGTCCAGAGTGACTTCCCTCTGGCGCTGATGCTGTTCACGTGCTTCTTCAGTAGCACGCCTCATGGCATTATCGTTTGCCTGCGCTGTTACCGCTTGGGCCTGCGCTGTTACCGCTTGGGCCATAGTGGCCATCATCTCAGCTAGCTGGTTAGTATTCACCATATTCTGTTAAAGGAAGCAAACAGTCAGTACTTATCATAAGATAGCATCTAGCATCACTATACAATATGAGTAAGCAATAACTTCAATCAATTTTTAAGCGAAAAATCGCTTGCAGACAATCAATTTTCACTCTTTGCAGAGTCACACAACCTAGCACAGAAGACCTATTCCCCAACAACTCCCGAAAGACTCGACCGTGCTCTGATACCACAATGTAACACCCCGATTTCGGTGGCGTCACTTTAGTAACCAAAATAAACTTAATGCGGAAAAACGTGAATATTTTTTTTTCGATATAATAATAACTAAGACGAGACGGAATTAAATAAAACCCAACAATAACAAAAACCAGAACTAATATACAATATATAAACAGCCCCCGCTGTAGTGGCAACGTCGTCATGAGTAACCTCCAGTGACGGAAAGAAAAGTGCAACGCCCGTAGGCAATATATACAAACCAAATGAAAAGGGTGAAGCGCCCGCAACACCATCCCTCAAAACTGAGAATCAGCTGACCCAATGGCCTGAAAATAAGACCTCCTAAGTCCAACCAACTCTCTGTGATTCCCGTAAGGAAACCACACAAAAAGCTATAGGCGGATCTACCCTGTCCCCTAAGTAACAAATGAAGCAAGACTGTCAGAGCTAAAACTCTACTCCTACACTAATCCTAACTCGAGGAGCTCATACCAACACTCAAAACTATGTGCTAGCATGATCGTCGTCTGAATCAGAATCCAGAACGACCAAGTCTACCAGCCCTATCCGTCCTCCCCTCGCAACCGCAGTGCGCTCCGATGCTGGACTCACGGGCTTAGGGCCCGAACCCTGATCATCAATGATCGCAACAGAGGGTACACTAGACCCTGCCGAAGGCACTCCCACTGGAATCTCCTCTGAGGGATCCTCCTCCTCTGAAGATGACGGTGGCGGCGGTGCTCCTCCGAATCCTGGTCCGCAGTGAACGCCCGGTGGCAAGTTGAAGCTGATAGAGCATCGCCTCAACACTCCTGACCTCAAGAGTCCTCCACTGTCCACGTGGTCCTCCATGATGCGCCCCGAATACGTCGCTCGATGGCTCGCGGGGTCAACCACCCACGACCCGGGGTCGTCCTGATCGATCATCTCATACCTAATCCCCCCCGAAGGGTGGACCATGGTGAACCAATCCGCAATATTCATCTGACAAAAGGCGTTGTCCGCCAAAACACACACAGAAGACGCGAGGGTCAACTCTAAAGAACTATGTAGATAATAAACCCAATAGGTACAAGTAATAGATAGCCACTTAGGCTTATAGCTAGAGATGTCATTCCTAGGGTTGCATGTTCCACAATAACATAAACGCAATAATAGCAATTAGCATGTTCCAAATAGGTTTAACAATTACCAATCACACTCAACAACTAAATTAGTATGCATGTTGCATGATATGTATGCAGGTTAACCCAGTCAACCAATATGCAATCCGGAACGGATGGACATCAACGGATCAGCCCTTCACCAGCCACGGTGGTGCCATTTCGGCCCGCGTGCCTCTTACTCCAACAACAACGGTAGTCAGATCAGCCGTAACCCGTAGGTCTGCCATTTCGGTCTGCTACAAGAGACGTCTACAGACGCTCTATCATGGAAATCCGGGTCTTATGACCATTTTGGAATCCGACGAGGTCCAGAGTACGTCCTGTGTTAATACCCCATTAATGTTGCATGAATGCAGGATGATTAGTCAAACAACGTCTCCGTCCTCACTCGACACGTCGCCACGTGTTCTAGGTAAATTAAAGTCTCTAAAATCTTACCCTAAGGCAAAGTCGATTCTGCGACAAAAGACACACTTCACAACACACATAGCTGCTCCAACAGCACAAGAGTATCACATACTCGGGAACTAACGGTTCCCCGGACTTATCCCCAGGATAGCCCCACAACATAGCTGCTCCAACAGCACAACAACCAACGCTGCTCCAACAGCACAACAACCAACGCTGCTCCGACAGCACAACAACGACATACTCAACACTTGGATCCGACGACACTCCTCGTTTTTCCAAAACTAAGATTTGACTTCCAATGCCTTCCTTCGAGGTTATTATCATTACTTAAAGATTTAGAGGTTATTTAAGGTCTTATGAGTTTTCTTTATAAAATAGATTCCATTTTGTCTTATCGCAAGTCTTATACATTTACAGGATCTACCAATCCCAAGTCGCTTCCAGAGGATGTCTCGATCCACTAAACAAAATCAAGGCCCGAACCTCGTTCGTCCTATCAAACTTTCTCAAAACTCTCAAAATAAAATCGGCATGACCTGCCCGCTATTCTCACCATTCAGAATCTCAGATTCCAGTACAGAGCATATTTAAATCATCACAATCAACAACATGTCATATATCAATAAATCGCATCATAAACACTTAGCACTTAGCATATAAAGCATGCACCACACATCCTAGATTACCCACATAGCACATAGCATGTAAGTCAATCTCAAAAACATTCAGTAGATGAATCACCTACATTGTCAGCCGAAGCCTCAGAAAACATTTTCCAATCACACACAATTCCAGTGCATAAACAGTAAATAATGTCGAAACATCGACCCTAAGCATTAACTAGAGATTCAGTGAGAAGCCCTCACCTGAAAGTTCTCCAGAATGATCAACTAGTGCTTCCTCGCACTCAAAGTGTTGGTCCTCGGGAAAATCCTCAAAAGCACCTTTACAATAAAATCACAGAATACTATCAGAATCTATCGGAAACTAAGCTATCGATACTTACTAAGGTTACTCGAAGTAATCTATACCCTAAGGTACGATAAACTAGCGCGAAAGGACAAGTTTTCGGAAAAGGAAATTTCCTCCTCCCCCTCTAATAGGGCTCGGCCACTTTGGTTAATTATGGGGCTCGATTTTTCTTCGATCAAACTTGGTTCCTATGCTTTCATAAGCCGTAACTAAGGGTATTCTGAACTCGGAAAAATTATCGGATCAAAAACTGTCGCAGGGGTATTTTGGTCATGATTTTTAACTTAGGATTTTCAAAACTGAAATCCCAAAAATAAAATTTTGCAGGGACGTCACCAACGACGTTTATGACAACTAATCCTACTAGCACTAAGCTAAGGCGATAGTTTTCAGCCTAAAGGTTGAAGCTTTACACCAAGAACTCCAAAAATGGGTATTTTAGGCTAAAATTGATTCCGGCGGAATTCCGGCGACATAACGGAAAATCTAATCCGGCAAAAGTGATCTTGGGCACATATAGAAGAGGTTTAGAATCAGAAATGAAAGATTCAAGATAGTTTTGAAAAAACCCATAAACTATCCGCTCAGAAAACTCTACAGAAAAGCTATGGAAAAAGCGATCAGAGGTAAGGATTAGCGACTATACCTCGAAGCCTTGAAGTAGCAACTGATTGATCGACGATCAAGCAAGGTTTGAACAAAAACTCTTCTTCCTTCTTCCTTGTTCTTGGCCGCGGGTTTGAAGAGAGAAAATGGAGGAGAATTTGAGTTTTTCTTCCTTTCTTTGCTATATATAAAGGTTGGAAATTCGCGGGAAAATGAAAGTTTCGCGAATCTGATTTTTCCGGCGTCATTCTCCGTGAATTAATAGATATGTTTTGGCAAAAGAATTCCAAAACTATAAAGAGGTCTCCTTGTATTTTTGGCAACTAATGCATAGTCGGTATAAAACTATTTTACCCGATAAGTTGCTTTTTGCATCGAATGTCGGAATAGAAAACTTCCTTCGGAAGAAAGATTGAAATCATCAAGAGAAATGGGTGTACGCGTGTAGAATATTCATTTGAAGCTCTGAATAGATAAAGTCCCCATAGTCGGGTGATTCTAGGGTTTTGAAATACCAGGGATTCGGTTTCGGCAAACTTCCGATGATTGGAATCGGACGTTCGTAGATCCTAGAGTTTCGCCTCGAAACGATTGTGATATATGGAAAAAGAGAAGTTCTAACATTTCTCTGAAGATTTTTGGAATTAACTGCCATCGTGCCTAAAAGTGAAAATTAGCTATATACTAGGGTTTCTGACCTAGGTTTAAGCGTAAAACGTTCGTGCTATAACTTTTATCGATCATAATGCAATCCTTGAACTTTTCCTGAACTTTCTCCTTCATAAATATATTTCATTTAATAAACTTTCGTTCAGGTTTCCCTTCACATTGCATCAACCCTAATCGTGAATAAGAAGTTTATTCACTTAGCATGAACTTAAAAACTCGGGCCTTACACGTCCCAACTTCACCGAGGCCCAATCTTTCGACTGTACCAACCTCGAATGTATGCATGATGCGATATGGTTAGCCAAACATCGAATCGTCCTCACAACGCAAGTGTTTAGCTTAAACCTCAATTCCAAAACTCAAGGGTTTAATGTCGACCCTACGACATAAACTCCAACAACAAGAGTACCAATGTACTCGGCAATCTCCTCTCGTCACCGTGGCTCTCCTCCGTGGTGTCCGCCAATTCCCAGTAACTTCAAGACTTGTCGACATTTCCCCGTCTTTCGCAATCATTTTTCCCTTTAGGTTCCCTATGGTTTATTCGTTAATGAAAACGTTTCAAATTGAATTAGTCAAGTTATGAGTTTAATTCTTAAAGACTAAGTTCTCTAGTTCCAAGATTCTATTCATTTTAAGTTTGCCAAAAATCCCACCAATTGTAACCCCGGGGAAAGTCTAAGTATACAAACGATGGCTAGGTCTCAAACCTCGGATTTGGATTTGCCTAGGGTTGTTCATCCAACCCGAAAGATCAAAAGGAATCAGTTCAGTGATTCTTCGCTCCGAAATCGCGTCAAGGCGCACAATTTAATACAACATCAATATCATAAGTTATGAAAACAACATAACAATAATTCATCATCATAACTAATATCAAAGTAATACACAAGTCGAATTTATCGACGCCTATCATGCAATCTTAGCTAATAGGTAAGTTGCCCTAACCTCGAGTTGCTCCAGCCTCGCGGTATAGGTTTTCCTCGCAGTATAGCTCCGTAGTACCCAAAGTTCCTTCAACTGAACCTTGGAGAAAACAAAGCAGAAATCAACACAAAATCGATTAGATCGATCACAACACAACTAATTAACGATAGACAAAGCGTTTGAAGCTTCAGAGTACAACAATCGAGCACGAGAGGACGAGTTATCGCGAAAACGAAATCCTCCCCCCCTCAAAACATGCTCTCGGCCATAAAGGGAAAAGGGTTCCGACGCTTTTTCTTCGATCTAATTTAATTCCTAGGTAGTTTTAGGGTAAAACTAGGGTAAAGAAACTGTCGGAAAAATTTTAGAACGACCGGGTCGAAATACGACTAGTTAGGGGCATTTTGGTCCAAAATTAAAGCTCAAAAACTCAAAGTTAAAACTTCGGAAAACAAATTTGATGGGAACGTTCACAACGGCATTTGTAACAACTAATCCTAAAGGCACTAAGTCGGATTGTGGCTTTTCGACAATAAAGTTTCAATATGTGCGCAAAAGGGTTTTTATACAGTTTTTCAGATCTTTGACGACTCGATCGAAATCGGCGCACAACGGCGAGTGTTCTAGGTTGTTGGGTAAGTATAGAAGGTAGTTCAAAAGAAAAATCGGGAAAATCGAATAGTTTTACGAAAAGCTCGAAACTTTGAGCTCATAAAGAGATAAGAAAACGCGATAGAAAGAATGATCAAAGGTAAGAATCAAGTAAGTTACCTCTGTGCCGTGAAATAGAGACAAACAGCTCGAAGATCGGTCAAGAAACGACGAAGTTCTTCTCCTCTCCTTTCTCCTCCAAACTCGCGGCCTCAAGGTGGAAATGTGGTGAGTTTTTGTGATTTTTTTACTATTTATAGGAGAGTGAAATCGCGGGAAAATGAATATTTCGCGATTCCGATGTTTGCAGCACGTTCATCGGTGAATTCTAAGCGAGATTCTTGCGACAGAATTCCAGAACTCAAAACGAGTCTCTTGAATTTGAGAAAAACGATCCAAAAGCGGTGTAAGTTAAATTGCCCCGAAAAACTACTTTTTGCTGTGAAAGTCGGATGACAAAACTTTGTCCTGAAGAAAGATTGGAAACGTCGAAATAAATCTGGCAACGCGGATGGAAACTTCGTTAGAAGCTCTGAATAGAAAAAGTCTTCATTCAGCGTTTGAATTTAGAGTTTTTAAAGGAAAGAATTTAGCGTCGTCGGACTTCCGAGAAGTGAAACCTATCGTGTGTACAGTCCAGAGTTCCGAAATGAAACACTGGTCGAAGAAAAAATAAAGAGAACTTCTTATTTTTCCAAGGATTCGGAATTTCGCTTATACAATGCTTTAAGAGCGGAATTAGCCTATTCTGGACACTCTCGCCATAAGGCGGGTGTGCAGACGACTCGCACTAACTCCTAAAACGACTATGGTACTATCCTCACTGAACTTTCTTCTTCATTAAACTTTCCCAAACTGTAAACTCCTGTCACGCTTACACCGGTCCTACGCGTGAGTCAGAAATTAAACATTAAATCCAGTTCTGCAAATCCGGGTCTTACAGTTTAGGTCCCTCTAAAATTATAGTTCCATGATTTAGGTCCCTCTAAATGTGCCACATCAGCGTTCGTTAGGTAAATGTTGCAGGGGCTTATCCCTACACATTATTTTCAAAATAAGGGTGTATACAAAAAAATATTGGAGGGGCCTAAAACAAAAGACCCTAATTTTAGAGGGTCCAAAAACATATTAAAGCGAAGAATCAAATATGTTATTCAAAAAAAAAAAAATGAATGCATGTGATTACTATTTCAAATTATCTTGTAAATATGAAGTGTGCCAAATATTTTGTTATGAATTTTTTCGATTCTCTTAAAATACACAAATTTGTTGAAAATTAGCTTATTTAGGTGGCTTTTCCTCTTTTATCTATATTTGAAACATAGTTGTTGGCTTTGCATTTGTACGGAGCTACATGGTGTGCTGACTAGCGTGTAAAGTGTCCTTTTGATGGGAAAAGGTTGGACAAAATAAGATTGTACAGATAATGTTGCTCTTAACTAAATATTACATCAAAGTTTATATTTCCAAAAATGAAAATACACAGAGTGCAAAGTGCCTTTACTTTATCCACACATCTGCATCCTAATACTTAATTGCCGACTTGATATTTATAATTTCTTTCTTTTCAGCGTTATTTTTTCCTAGTGGAAAAGATTAGAAAATACGAGCTTGAAGAGAAAATAATCTTCAATTATTCCCATCTCTTAAGGCGTGTTTGATTGGAGTTAGTCCCCCCAAAGCTCTTCTCTACCATCAACAAGGTTCCAAAACATATGAGAGAAGATATATGTATTTTATCAATATTCAATTATTAGAAGATGGTTTAATTTTAAGTTTAACCAATACTCTTTCATGCAAATTGATAATTTATATGTTTGGAGTTTGGTGTAGTTGTGCAATACTTCCAACTAACATGTTTGAAATGTTTGTTCAATACTTTTGCTTGAGTTTGAACAGGATTCTTCACTCATTCACAAATCATTAATGAAGAGAACGAGTTTGTATTACCTTGTTCACTTTCCTGATTGAGTAATTAAACCCAAACAAAATTGGTTTAAAAATCCTATTTATTGGGCTTTAGCCCAATTAGTGTTGAAATGTGGTATAAGGATACCTAATCTATACCTTAAGCCCAATTAGTGAAAACTAGGGTTAGTTATGCTATATAAATGACTAGATCCTTTTCCTCTCTTTTGTGCTCTGACTGCGCATTTTTCCTCCCATTGAGAGATCAAACTCCAATAGAGAGGGGGAGGGGGAGGAAAGGAAAGAGCGCACGTTTGTCCATGACATATCATGGCAAGTAGATCATGCTATAATTGTTAGTGTTTTCAAGAGGTACGCAATTTATTTTGATTTAATTGGTGTTTTGAATTTAAATATAGACCTCAGATCGAAAATTCTCCATTCCTTAAATTTTTCTTGAATCAGAAATTTTTCATCGCTCTTGATGGTTATGGAGATATATGGTTGAGCTAAACTTTTCGTATTGTTATTCAATTAACATTGAATTTTTTTTTCTTTTCCTTTGTGTTCTAAAAGGAGGATTGCATGTTTGTCCAGGACATGTCATTGCAGAAATGTTGTGCGGTAGTTATCAGTGTCTTCAAGAGGTATGTAATTTATTTGATTTCATTGATGTTCTAAATTCTAGTATAGATCTCAGATATGAAATTTCCCATCGTTAAAATTTTGCTCGGATCTGAAATTTTCCATCGCACTTGATGGTTATGGTGATATTTGATCAAGATGAACTTTTTTTTTTATTGTTATTCAATTAAGATTTAAATTCACGTTTATTTGCTAGTTTTATTAAATTGTTATTCAATTTTGAAATGGTTTCATTCAATTCAAATTGATGTTCTTTTGTATTCTTTTTTTTGTGCTTTATTATTTTTTGGTGCTTTTCCTTTGTGTTTTAAAGGTTGGAGTACACGTTTGTCCATTACATCTCATTGCAGGTAAATCGTGCGATAATTGTCTATGTTTTCAAGAGGTACATATTTTATTTTGATTTCATTGGTGTTCTAAATGCTAGTATAGATATTGGATCTAAATTTCACAATCGCTTAAATTTTGCTCGGATCAGAAATTTTCCATCGATCTTGATGGTTACGGTTATACTTGATTAAGCTTAAATTTTCGAATGTTATTCATATTGAAAGTTTATTTTTTTGGTTTTATTCAGTTTTAATATGGTTTCATTCAACTCAAATTGACGTTCCTTTGTGTACTTTTTTTATGCTATATTATTTTTTTGTGCTATCAATTTGGGCTCTAAGCACAAAGCCTATGCCTTTTATTTTAATAATCAAAACTCAATCAAAATATTGAACTTCATCTCGTGAGTACAAATAGGTTTCTAATTTTTTCTTTTTTTGAAAGCGAAACACTTACTGAGAATTCAATATTCATAGATGGTATAATATTTTTATGAATGGAAAATATGAATATTGTTACTTGATTAGTCATTGGTTGTAAAATGTGTATACAGAACTTTATTAAATTTTTATGACTTTAAAAAATTAGAGCTTGAGGAAATTTAAACTTTAATAAATTTGTATGATTTGTATTAATTAAGTAATGTCTACCTCCAAAGTGACTCATCTACAAAGTTAATAGGGTTATTTGTTAAATTTGAAAAAAATGGAATATTTTATAATTTGAATCAATTTTTGTTTTAAAATTATTAATTAATTTAATGTTACATATTAATTTGAATATGAAAATGTTAGAATTTCCTATTGTGAGCTTCTTGATGGTTCTTGATTTTATAATACATGTTGAATAGACAACTTAATACTTATCCTCGAAGCGCATATGATTATTTTGATCCATTAATATTTGGGAATCAATGATCTCCAATATAGGCTTATAACTAGAATAAAGAATGTAAAAACAAAACAAATAACAGAATTAGTTCCAAACTAAGTCTAAGACTATAATTTTAAAAATTAAGCTCAATGAATGTCATGTAGGAAGTACCCTCTCAGAACACCATTAAATTTAGATTAAATCATCTCCTTACACTTATCCATTTCTTCATAAATGTATCCCATGGCTGGCTTTTGATCTGAATCCACTATGCGCAACACTTTTATAAGTGGATAAGCACCCCTTAAACAATTCAACGTATCTTTCCAAACCCCTTATCAGTAACTAATTATTCAATAGTTTTCTCATCTTTAGTCTTCGAAAACCAACTACCTATCCACTCTTCAGAGTTAAACATTTCCCCCAATGCATTTTTTTCTGGCAAGCATCCCAATGTCAAGTAAGAAGTAGCAAAGCGTGTATCCCCGGGTCTAATCAAATCACCACCTTTAGTATAGTGATGCAATAGACTTATAATACCAACCCTGGTATAAATGAAATTGGCTATTTCCTTACCACGTGCAATTCTCTCTTTGTGAAGGGGTATCTTCTTCTCACATTCTTATAGCATTAGGTCTATGAAATGAGTTGCACAATGTGTCCAATAAAGCCTCTTCCTCTTTTGAATCAACACATCCACTAGCTTCCTTGTAGTTTGCAGCATTACCTGTGACAATCTGAATCACATTTTCCTCACCAACTTCCTCAGCAACATCTTTCACCATCTGAAAATTTTTAGCAGTTGTCTTGCATATGTTGGATGCATCAATGGACTTAAAAAAAAATGTACCCTTAAGACTATTTACCATTAAATTAAGTATAGACCTCCTCCTTCTATCCGTCCATCCATCAATCATAATTGTGCATCTTGTTTTTCTCCAACAAGCTTTGTTCACGATCGAACATATGGTGATGCAGTAAATCATAAAATTAATTCAAAATATTTATTTGATTAAATGCTTGCCAAAAAGTTTATGTTTGATGGCATTATTCGATAAATGATGAGAAAATTAGATTGAATAACAATAAAAGATAAACCATAGGAAATCAACATGGTTTCCCTAAGTTTTTATGCAAAAAAAACCCTAAGGCTTATTGCCTTTAATCCTACAAGCTAGCTGATTATCCTTTAGAATAATTGTGACCCTCTTGGCCTGAATGGCGCAGAGGTTAGTGTCTCAGAACAAAACAACCAGATACGCCCCGGCGGCCACCTGAAGAGCCCAGACGACGCTGCTCTGGAAGCGAAGATTAACCTCACCATCATCATCAGAGCAGCACCGTCTGAGCTCTTCAGGTGGCCGTCGAGACGTATCTGGTTGTTTTGTTCTGAGACACTAACCTATGTGCCATTCATGCCAAGATGGTCACAATCATTCTAAAGGATATTCAGCTAGCTCGCAAGATTAAAGGCAAGAAACCTTATGGTTGTTTTTGCAGAAAAACTTAGGGAAACCATGTTGATTTCCTAGGGTTTATCTTTTATTGTTATTCAATCTAATTTTCTCATCATTTATGGAATAATGCCATCAAACATAAACTTTTTGGCAAGCATTTAATCAAATAAAATATTTTGAATTAATTTTATGATTTACTGCATCACCATATGTTCGATCGTGAACAAAGCTTGTTGGAGAAAAACAAGATGCACAATTATGATTGATGGATGGACGGATAGAAGGAGGAGGTCTATACTTAATTTAATGGTAAATAGTCTTAAGGGTACAATTTTTTTTAAGTCCATTGATGCATCCAACATATGCAAGACAACTGCTAAAAATTTTCAGATGGTGAAAGATGTTGCTGAGGAAGTTGGTGAGGAAAATGTGATTCAGATTGTCACAGGTAATGCTGCAAACTACAAGGAAGCTAGTGATGTGTTGATTCAAAAGAGGAAGGTGCTTTATTGGACACATTGTGCAGTGTAAGGCCCAAGTTTTTCAGTTTATACCAAGTGAATAAATTCTTATTCACCAGTAGGTTTGATGCATGGCGAAGGGAAACCTGAACAAGAGTTTAGTAAATGAAATAAATGTATGAAGGAGAAAGTTCAGGAAAAGTCTGAGGTTCGTATTGAAGTCGATAAAAGTTATAGCACGATCGTTTTACGCTTAAACCTAGGTCAGAAACCCTAGTATATAGCTAATTTTCACTTTTAGGCACGACGGAAGTTAATTCCAAAAATCTTCAGAGAAATGTTAGAACTTCTCTTTTTCCATATATCACAATCATTTCGAGGCGAAACTCTAGGATCTACGAACGTCCGATTCCAATCATCGGAAGTTTGCCGAAACCGAATCCCTGGTATTTCAAAACCCTAGAATTTCTCGACAATGAAGACTTTTTCTATTCAGAGCTTCAAATGAATATTCCACACGCGTACACCCATTTCTCTTGATGATTTCAATCTTTCTTCCGAAGGAAGTTTTCCATTCCGACATTCGATGCAAAAAACAACTTATCGGGTAAAATAGTTTTATACCGACTATGCTTTAGTTGCCAAAAATACAAGGAGACCTCTTTATAGTTTTGGAACTCTTTTGCCAAAACATATCTATTAATTCATGGAGAATGAAGTCGGAAAAATCAGATTCGCGAAACTTTCATTTTCCCGCGAATTTCCAACCTTTATATATAGCAAAGAAAGGAAGAAAAACACAAATTCTCCTCCATTTTCTCTCCCAAAACCGCGGCCAAGAACAAGGAAGAAGGAAGAAGATTTTTTCTTCATCGTTTGCTTGATCGTCGATCAATCAGTTGCTACTTCAAGGCTTCGAGGTATAGTCGCTAATCCTTACCTCTGATCGCTTTTTCCATAGCTTTTCTGTAGAGTTTTCTGAGCGGATAGTTTATGGGTTTTTGCAAAACTATCCTGAATCTTTCATTTCTGATTCTAAACCTCTTCCTTATGCGCCCAAGATCACTTCTGCCGGGTTAGATTTTCCGTTATGTCGCCGGAATTCCGCCGGAATCAATTTGAGCCTAAAATACCCATTTTTGGAGTTTTTGGTGTAAAGCTTCAACCTTTAGGCTGAAAACTATCGCCTTAGCTTAGTGCTAGTAGGATTAGTTGTCATAAACGTCGTTGGTGACGTCCCTGCAAAATTTTATTTTTGGGATTTCAGTTTTGAAAAATCCTAAGTTAAAAATCATGACCAAAATACCCCTGCGACAGTTTTTGATCCGATAATTTTTCCGAGTTCAGAATACCCTTAGTTACGGCTTATGAAAGCATAGGAACCAAGTTTGATCGAAGAAAAATCGAGCCCCATAATTGCACAAAGTGGCCGAGCCCTATTAGGGGGGAGGAGGAAAATTTCCTTTTCCGAAAACTTGTCTTTCGCACTAGTTTATCGTACCTTAGGGTATAGATTACTTCGAGTAACCTTAGTAAGTATCGATAGCTTAGTTTCCGATAGATTCTGATAGTATTCTGTGATTTTATTGTAAAGGTGCTTTTGAGGATTTCCCCGAGGACCAACACTTTGAGAGCGAGGAAGCACTAGTTGATCATTCTGGAGAACTTTCAGGTGAGAGCTTCTCACTGAATCTCTAGTTAATGCTTAGGGTCGATGTTTCGACATTGTTTACTGTTTATGCACTGGAATTGTGTGTGATTGGAAAATGTATTCTGAGGCTTCGGCTGACAATGTAGATGATTCATCTACTGAATGTTTTTGAGATTGTCTTACATGCTATGTGCTATGTGGGTAATCTAGGATGTGTGGTGCATGCTTTATATGCTAAGTGCTAAGTGTTTATGATGCGATTTATTGATATATGACATGTTGTTGATTGTGATGATTTAAATATGCTCTGTACTGGAATCTGAGATTCTGAATGGTGAGAATAGCGGGCAGGTCATGCCGATTTTATTTTGAGAGTTTTGAGAAAGTTTGATAGGACGAACGAGGTTCGGGCCTTAATTTTGTTTAGTGGATCGAGACATCCTCTGGAAGCGACTTGGGATTGGGAGATCCTGAAAATGTATAAGACTTGCGATAAGACAAAATGGAATCTATTTTATAAAGAAAATTCATAAGACCTTAAATAACCTCAAAATCTTTAAGTAATGATAACAACCTCGAAGGAAGGCATTGGAAGTCAAATCATAGTTTTGGAAAAACGAGGAGTGTCGTCGGATCCAAGTGTTGAGTTTGTTGTTGTGCTGTTGGAGCAGCGTTTGTTGTTGTGCTGTTGGAGCAGCGTTTATTGTTGTGCTGTTGGAGCAGCGTTTGTTATTGTGCTGTTGGAGCAGCGTTTGTTGTGGTGCTGTTGGAGCAGCTATGTGTCGTTATGAAGTGTGTCTTTTGGTCGCAGAATCGACTTTACCTTAGGGTAAGCTTTTAGAGACTTTAACTTCCCTAGAACACGTGGCGACGTGTCGAGTGAGGACGGAGACGTTGTTTGACTAATCATTTTGCATACATGCAACATTAATGAGGTATTAACACAGGACGTACTCTGGACCTCGTCGGTTTCCAAAATGGTCATAAGACCCGGAATGCCGTGAAAGAGCGTTTGTAGACGTCTCTTGTAGCAGACCGAAATGGCAGACCTACGGGTTTACTGCTGATCTGACTACCCCTGTTGGAGTAAGAGGCACGCGGGCCGAAATGGCTCCACCGTGGCTGGTGTTAGGGCTGATCCGTTTGATGTCCATCCCTTTCCGGAATGCATGTGGTTAACTGGGTTAACCTGCATATCATTTCATGCAACATGCATACTGACTTAGTGATGAGTGTGTTTGATACTTGTTAATTCTATTTGAGGCATGTTAACTGTGATTTATCGTCGTTTATATTCATCATGAGATATGCAACCCTAGGATGTTATCCCTAGCTAAAAGCCTAAGTGGCTATCCTATTATCTGTATCTATCCTTGCTATTATTTACATAATTCTTTGGAGTTGACCCTCGCGTCTTCTGTGTGTGCTTTGGCGAACAAACGCCCTTTGTCAGATGTCTTTGGCGGACTAGTTCACGACGGTTCACCCTTCGGGGGAAACTAGAGTTGGGATGCTGGAACAGGAGCGCATCGCGATAGCGAGCGGAGGACGGAGGATGTACCTAGACTTAGTCGTTCTGGATTCAGATTCGGACGACGATCACGCTAGCATGTAGGATTGAGTGTTAGTGTGAGCTCCTCGAGATGGGATTAGTGTAGGAGTAGAGTCTTAGCTCTGAACATCATTTGTTTCATTCGGGACAGGGTAGTTTCCCACCTATAGCTTTTTGTGTGGTTTCGTTACGGGAATCACAGAGAGTTGGTTGGACTTAGGAAGTCTTGTTTCAGGCCGATGGGCCAGCTTATTCTCATTTTGAGGGATAGTGTTGCGGACACTTAACCTTTTCTTTTGGTTTGTACTTTTGCCTACGGGCGCTACTCTTCTATTACCCGTCACTGGAGGTTCACTCGTGACGAGGTTGCTACTTACAGCGGGGGCTGTTTATATATTGTATATTAGTTTTATTACTTTTCGCACTTGGGTTTTATTTATTTCAGTCTTGTCTTAGTTATAATCAAAAAAAAATATATATATTCACGTTTTTCCGCATTAAGTTTACTTTTGGTTACTAAAGTGACGCCACCGAAATCGGGGTGTTACATGCAGCTCATTTCATAGACCTAATGCTATAAGACTGTGAGAAGAAGATACCCCTTCACAAAGAGAGAATTCCACGTGGTAAGGAAATAGCCAATTTCATTTATACCAGGGTTGGTATTATAAGTCTATTGCATCACTATACTAAAGGTGGTGATTTGATTAGACCCGGGGCTACACGCTTTGCTACGTTTTACTTGACATTGGGATGTTTGCCAGAAAAAAAAATGCATTGTGGAAAATGTTTAACTCTGAAGAATGGATATGTAGTCGGTTTGCGAAGACTAAAGATGAGAAAGCTATTGAAGAATTAGTTACTGATAAGGGTTTTGGAAAGATACGTTGAATTGTTTGAGGTGTGCTTATCCACTTATAAAAGTGTTGCGCAAAGTGGATTCAGATCAAAAGTGTAAAACCCCAACTTTTGGGGGTCACAATTAGTAACCTATTAAGTAAAATGAAATGATTTTACAAAAGGATTTACAAATAAGGGTATATTTTTTTTCATTTGTTTTCTAAAACATTTCCAAAACCTGATATGCATATACTTGCCCAAACCCATACATCCGGCCTTAACTAGGCAAGCACTCATGAGTGACGACGGATGTTCTATACATGTAATATACAATAACGTAATGCCTCAACAGACAACAAGGTTCAGAATGCGATAACACCCTAAGTCCAATATACTTCCTACAATCCCCGCACTGGAGAGTTGCAGAAAAGCAATGCATCGGAACCTACCCAAAACCAAAGTAAGTTATACAACCATCCCTATAAGCTTTAACCAATAACAGTAAGCTTCTCTACCCAAGGCTCTAGCCTTACATCTAACTATTACTCCTACCAGTCTTCGGTTAATCTACTCACTCCAAGAAGTCTTCCCGTAAATCAATCCAATCACCTCCTGGCAGCGATCAACAGCTACTCACAGCAACACCTGTTAGGGCCTGGCAGTTTGCCGACCGCCCATACACAAACAAAGCAAACAAGGCAAGAAAGGGTCAACTTCCTAGAGTAATGTAATATAAGTCCTAGCTTGATTTAGCATAGTTAAGTAGCGTGTGAATAATAATTAGACACAGCATAAGTCAATCTCTATCCTTTGAACGTCAAGTCATCAATCCATCACTCGTCGTCTACGCACAGATGTATCTTCATTTCCTTGCCAGGGCAGCATCACGTCTCACTAATGGAAACGCACGACTCAGCGGTCAATCATCTAGCACGATGAGCTCCATAGTCTCTAATCAACAAACAGATAACAGGATCAAGGACTAGCCCCTTAATCGATCCAAGTAATAGGAGTTAAGGTCTAACCTCTTAAGCAAATAACAAATAGTATGACTAAGGTCAATCCTCTAAATCAACTAACACATAATAGGATTAAGGTCCAGCCACTTTAATCCAAGGACAAATAATATGATTAAGGTCCAACCACTTTAATCAAATAGCAAAAATAGGATTAAGGTCCAGCCACTTTAATCCACAAGCAATAAATAGGATTAAGGTCCATCCTCTTTAATCCATAAGCAAATAATAGGATTAAGGTTCATCCTCTTTAATCCATAAGCAAATAATAGGATTAAGGTCCATCCTCTTTAATCCAATAACGAATAATATGATTAAGGTCATACCCCTTAATCAAGAGTAATTAATAGGATTAAGGTCCAGCCACTTTAATCCAGGGGTAAACAATACGATTAAGGTCCATCCTCTCTAATCGATGGATAAATAATATGATTAAGGACAAACCTCTTAATCAAAGAATAATTAATAGGATTAAGGACAAGCCCCCTAATCAAGTCATGCAGGTATGCAAGAGCTAGCAAACCACGATTCGTCCTCACCCGGATACGTGTCTAGCTATGGTTCATTGTCTCTATCGTTTTTGCCTAAGGTAAATGTCGGTTCATAGGTCAATTGCTCCTCAAGCAAGGAACTATCGCCTGTACTTAGTGGATGCTCTAATCATAACGACTTATCCTCTTGAGGTCCGCAACTGGAATACTTATCTTTCCTCGAACATCGGATCGCCGACCCTCCCCGTTTCAAACTCATTTCATATCCTAAGTTTTCCTCAAAAGGGGTTATCTTTATCATTCGAAGTGTTCTATCTTGAGTTAATTCATTATGAAATTTATTCTCAAAATCGAAGTCTTATGCATTCATTTATTTTGAAATCTAATAAGTCAAAGGATTCCTATTATCCCCAAGTCCTCTTTCAGCAGTAATTCAGTCCTTCTGTCAGATCCTACTTGCGAACTCTCATAACACTCCGCATTCACAGTCAATATAATCATAAGATTTTGACATAATACAACGTTTATGCACTTACACAATTTAAAGGAATAGAACATGTCTGTCCACTAGAAAGCAAAAAGACAACATCACAATTAACAACCGATTCTTCGACACCTAAGCATAATAGCTAATAACTAGGAGAGTTGCCCTTACCTTGGGTTATTCTCCTCTATCCTGAAACTTCACAGCTTGTTCTGAATCTTCCTTCCTTAGCTCAACACGATCCAAACCTTAAGCAAAATATTCATGCTTAGTCGCTAAGAAACAATTCGATCTAAAAATGCTCACTAACGTCGGAAAAAGCTTCCTAAACTTCAGAGCTAGACACGTAGGCACGAATGGAAGAGTTACCCCAAATGGGTGAGTTTGACTCTACTCAAGTTTCACACATAAGCACTTAGCACATAATAAAGTAAGGTTCTGACTCAATCTTAAAACACAAATCATATCATCATATTCATGGAATAAACCTAGTCATGTTCCTAGTACATGCTTAACCATTTAGCTTGCCTAGAACATAAGTAAACACTTGGACACATTTCACATATTCAAGTTTAGACTCAAACCAACAAATAACCAAATACTAGCAACTCATTTTAGCATATAATTTCATCTTCATTTTTACGCATGCCATCACCGAAACATGGTAAACAACAACAACAAATAGCAACAGTAAAACAGCAACAACAGTTACTGCAAAACAGCAACAAAACAACAATTACAGCAGATCAGCAATAGGAATTACAGCAAAAACAGAAACAGTGACAGCAACAATAAAAACTGAACAGCAACAGCAATTACAGCAAAAACAGAAACAGTACAGCAATATTAAAAACAGAACAGCAACAGCAGCACTTAAAACAGAACAGAAACAGCAGAAATTAAAACAGAACAGAAACAACAGCAATTAAAACAGAACAGAAACAGCAGAAATTAAAACAGCAAAGTCTCATTTCCTTTCTCATTAATATAAAATTCATGCAACTTGATCATGCTTCAAACCTGAACGGGTCTATAATTTTTCTCAAAGCTTCACCTCATTTTTAAATCACCATGCTTATAGTTGAATCTAAATTTATCATCATGCATTCATTTAGGCCATAAAATGCACTTACTTAAGAAACAAGTAGCACTTAGCATACCCAATCATTTAAACACAAAATCAACCTCAAGCTTACTCCAAAACATATCCTAAAAACATGCATCAATTGATTCAATTCTAATCTTTAAAAGAGGGATTTTCCTCCCCTCAACACACAAGCAAGCTCACGGCCCCCCTCCAAAAATAGGGTAATCCAACTTCTCTTTTGAATCCAATTAATTCTTAGGCATATTTATACCCTAACTAAGGTGGGAAAACCATCCAAACACTCATACAACTTCATTTGTGAATTAACATTTTTCCATGCCCAATTGAAACCTAAAAATCCAAAGTTCATGTTTTCTCAAAATTGATTGCACATAGCTCATTCTCAGACCTATACTAGCAACTAATGTGAAGACCCTAAGCATGAATATGACTCTAACATAATTAAAGCTTAAGAATTGAGAAAAATGGGTATTTCTACCCCTTTTCCACATAATCATCAAAGAACATAGCATCTATGCATATAAGTTATCAATTCGGACACTAGAGCATGCATATAAGCTAATTGAAGCAAAGTTTGAAGCTAAACCAACCTCTAACTCAAAAGCTCAAAATTGAGATGAGAAAAGGTTGAAGAGAATAGAGGTGGTGGCTGCCTTTGGTGGCTTGCTCCCGGTGGTTGTGGTGCTTGCGTGGAGTAGAGGAAGAAGGAGTAGCAGCTTGGTGGTGGTGGTGGTCTCACGGCTTCCATGTAGAGGAGAAAGTGATGGTGGGTGTTACAATAAATTGAATGAAGAAGAAGGTGGTATGGTGATGGCCGTTGGTGTGGCTTGCACAAAGGGAAATGAGGAAAAATGATGAGGATCTAGTGCTGCAGGAAGTGGAAATCGAGAGTGAGAAGAATGAGAGGAAGAAACGCAGGTATGTAATATACTAGTAAGTAGCCCGTGCAAATGCACGGGTGGACGGGTATTTTTCTTTGTAAAAAATCTAAAAAATGTTTTAATTAGTATATAAAAATTAAATATTTTAGTTTAAAAATGTAATTAACACTTTACTAATTCTATGAAGTTTGTTTTTGAAAAAATAAAAACTCTATGAAGTTGAAGTTGGCAGCACTCCCCTTTTATCCTTTATGCAAACTGAAGTTTAGCGTGATTACATTCCAAGTATTGAACTTAGTCTGTTCTCTTAAATTAATAAAATATGAGAAAGTAAATAATTAGATCAAATTATGTTTAAAAGTTAATTCACATATACAATGAAAAAATAATAAAAGAATTATTACTTTTTTTATGGAAATAAAAGAATTACTACTTGAATTTGAAAAGATTGTCCTACTTTTAATATAGATAGTAGAGAATATATAAATCGTGATATCCTAGCTTACTTGGACAATCCAGCAAAGCTTTTATTTTGTTCTAAATTTTGAAATAATTCATTTCTGTCAAGAGAATAGAAAGGAATGACTGGTTTGGTAGAATACTTGAGATTCAGTATTGGTTAAGCCATTTACCATATTCTTGCAATCCCTGATATCCATAAGAATTAATCGTTAAAACTTACAAAGTAAAGCACACCACTTTATCACCGTGGCTCTCTTGAGCATGTGCTAAAAATATATCTCTTGAGCTTGTATAATTATTTAGAAATTAATATAATCAATTCTCCTTGACCTAACTGAAAACACTCCCACTCATGAGGTATAAAGATCTAAGGATACTCTAGCATCACACTTCGAGCTAATTCTAACATACATGAGAATTAATGTGTATTTATTTGGATAAAAAAGAGATTGCAAGTAACTTTCACAAAAGAAGACAGAACATAGCTTAAAAGAAACTATTATTTTGGGTATTTAGTCAAAGGAAAAATCTGCCAATTCTATCATCTAAAGTTCCCATTCTATTAAAAAACACCAGGTGAAAATCTTAATCAAACACAGTTTCATGAAGCTAAAAACAAAAACAAATGTAGGGTAGAAACAACCAACATCAATTACAATATAGAAAGAGTAAACATTAAAATGCTTCGTTGTGCTTGAACAAAAGCATTTTGAATTTCTTAAATAATCAAAAGCGTTTGTTACCATGACTAAAAACAAAATGAAACATTGAAACTGAATGACCACACCCAACTTGTTTCTTTGTGCTCAAACCCTTTATTTCTTCTCTTAGAACGAATCTGAATGAACACACCAACCTGCATCTTTGTGCTAGAACCCTTTCTTTCCTAAGCATTTTGACAGGTTGATGAATTCAGCAGCTAACACACATATTAAGGCAACCTATTCATCTAACTATTTCAAGATATCAAAGATATTCATTATCCTGAAGACAACATGCAACATATAGATAGTTGACAGAATTAGATAAATTCAATTAAGACAAATGATAGAAAGTGTCTATTGAGCAAACCAGTTTCAATAGAATTATGCCATTGCCAAACAAATCTATATGTTAAAACAGATTTTGTAGGATACTGTTTTGATGGGTACATATATGTTTAATAGATCTAACTAAACTATACTAAAACAGAGGAGAAAAAAAAAAGCAATGCATTAACTCACCAAGTACCAATCGACCAACTAAACTAAACCTAAGGAAGGGTTAAAACATAAGAAAGTCAAACTAATTAAAAATATAAGGCAGAGATGTAATTTCATATAGGTAAAGAAACATGCATCATAATCTTTTTCCTCCACAAAACCTGTCTCTTCCTTTTTAATTCTCCTTAAGTTCCTCTTGCACTTTCATTTGTTCTAATTCTGCATTAGGTGAGGAAGCAAGGTTTCTCAGGGAGGTTTCTTCTCACTTCTAAGAAACTTGCTGCAATGTCTCTGTGGCTTGTATAATCTCCAAAGTTATTAGTTGTACAGAATTCACCTCATGAGCCTCTTTCATCTGCTCCTGAATCTCTAATTTTTTGTAACATGCAAAACACGATCAAGAGGATGGCCTTTATATTTTCAGTGTAAAGTCATATGATGGAAAATCAGAATTCAGTTTAAGCATTTGTAAGTTCCAGAAATGTAACATGCAAAACACGATCAATGAAGGTTACAACAAAAAAAAAGGGTTAAGAAGAAAGATCCTGAGGGTTCATCCTTATGTCCTTGTGGCAAATAAGAAATCCCCCGTTGTTGCGTTACACAGGCAAAATCGACAAATTTGTAAAAGAATATGCAAATCTTAAACATATAAAATAGAAGTTATTTAGTACACACATCAATACTAATCAATACTAATTCACTAATAGTCCAATTTCTTTCTCCCTCGCCACTCCTTTGGCCATCTAAATCACTAATTCTAGTTTGGTCAGTGTCAAAAAAAAAACTCAGAAGAAACAAATATACTGTACCAAAAATTCTGCTACAACAATTATTATTATAAGACACTATAAGCAGTTTTCAGACTTCAGAAATTTGGAAATGAAAACAGATTCAATTCTAAAATGGTTTGATGTCTCATATAAACAAATCAGTTGAGATTCTGTTTATCTGCACGAAGTCGATTGAGAAAAGTTCCAGAAATGTAAAAAATAGAAACTTGAAAAAAAAAAAGCATACCCATAAGATGTTGAAACAGACCTTCAGAGCTTTACTGATAAGAACCAAACCTCCATCCACAACATCGATTCGACCACTTGAAATTTCGCTTCAAATTTTTTGCAGAAGGAAACTCCGAAATTCCGCATTGATGAGCAGGAATGGGAATTCAATAGAAAGGAATGTCATGTGAATTCCGCATTTTCTCCTGAAAAAGCCCCAAATTTTCCCCCAAGGCGCTGGATTTTCAAAATGCAAATCGAAAATCAATTTGAATTCCATAATATCTGATTTGGGAGAGGTTTACAGGATTGTGAATAACTGATTCGAAGTGGAGAAATTTCAGGGGAAGAGAGAGGTTTCAGTTGGAAGAGGAGAATGCAGGATGTGGAGAACATACTTGAAGAAGAGTTTCAGCACAGCGCGTGAGAAGCACGATTGCTCAATTGAAGAGAGAGAGAGAGTTTTTTTTATTAGAAAAAATGACGTGACAATTTGTGAAGGAGAGTGTGGTTTTTGAGTGCCTCACTCTCCAGAGTGAGGTCTCAAAATTATTAGATAACATGGTGGATTTATAATTTGTTAATAACTATAATCAATTTATGATTATATATAATATAATAGAAATTAATTTGATCATTTAATATTTATTTCAATTTTAACTTCAAACACAATTGTCTTGCAAATAAAAAATGTAATTTAATAAAAAATGAACTACTGATTTAAAAATTTAAATTCAACTTGTTAATGAAATTTTTATTTCCTCAATATCTATGATATGAAATGAAATGATTATAATCTATTTTTTTCTATAAAATCACATTGTTAATAATTGACTATAACATATTTCATCTAATGCATATATATTATAACATCTAATTGTTTATCATTCACATATATTAATAGATATACATTGTCACTAGTTATACACACACAACAAATCACCAGATATCACATAGGAAAAATGATTACTTTCACCTTTAATTTTAATTAAAGCAAATAACTACTTTTTCATGAGGTACAAGTTAATTGAGTGACTTTGTAAACAAAGGTTACACTGAAAGTATACATACATTAAACTGCAAAATTATTACAAAATTCATAAATATTTTCAAATAAATATTAATTATCATTAACAAATTTTTTGAACTATATGTTATTTACATTGTTATTAGATAAACAAAAATTAGTTCCCTCAATATATAATAGCCATTATATAATCCTTCTTATTATACCCTAATATTTATAGACACAATTAAATAACCATTCATCTTTTTTAAAAAACTAAACACAAACCAGAAATTTTTGGCCCCATATAACGGGCCTATGTGCACACAAAAACATTAGGCAACCTTGTTAACAAAATAAAACCCTAGAGTTAATCCTAATCTCACTCACGACAGAAAGGTAGAGCCGCATCCAAATCCAACGATTTCAATCGACTCCCAAAGAGGAGGTATGTTCTTCAAACATAGGAACAGCAGGTTTCGAAGTAGATATTTTACAAACGGGCTCATTGATTTTGAAATCAATAATAGATATCCTAAAAAAAATTACATTTAAACTTCAGATCTCTTCTACCTATCCATGAAAGAAATAATTATTCTAAACAAATAAACCATTCAACAGGACAAATCTCTTCTACCTATCCATAAAAGAAATAGCCTCAGCAACTTCAGGATTCAAGATAATCCTAGAAGCTTTCATCACATTCTGCAAAACATTTTTTCCCATAAATCCACAAATTCAGATTAAAAGAACTGATAAAAAAATGTATTTATAAATCATATTCATACAACATCTAAAACTTGGAAATCCCACCTCTAAAAGTTTTCACCTTAGCAAGCTGGAAAACAATAATGGGTTTTTGATTGGGATTGCCAGCAATAAAATCAGACACAATATCAGCATAATCCCCAAATAGAGCACACTCTACTTTTCCCCTGTTCACATCAACAACTAAGGTTAATAACTGCAACCATGAGGCATGAACAATAATTTAAACCACATGATAACACTTCAAATGAATAAACTTACTTCTCATCACTAATCTCAATCAACATCATCCTAGTAGAAGTTCCATCCTTAACATAGGTCCTCAATTCAGAAGCAGAAGTCAACAAACCGGCTTAATTGCACTTTTGGTCCCCCAACTATTGCCTTCCTGCGAAAATCGTCCCCAAACTTCAAAATTAGCAAAACACGTCCTCCAACTATACCTGTCGTTGCACTTTTGGTTTTTCGTCCAACTTCCGTCCAAAACTTAACAGATTGCTGGAAAATAAAATAAAAAATTCAAAAACCCAAGTATTGATTGGTTCTTCATCTTTTTCAAACTTCTTCATCATTAAATCTTATAAAACCCAGAATCTTCATCTTCATAAAACAAAACCCATAATTTTTTTTTATAAAAAAATCTACAAATCCATGTTCCCCCACTTCAAAAATCCCTCTTCCCCTTCTCTCTTCTCCACCACATCCTCTTCTTGCTCCCTCACCTTTCCTCATTCCTCACTTGTTTTCAACCACCGCTTCTATTTTCTTCATCCTTCCCAAGATTTTTCCTTTCTCCATCGTTGTTTCTGTGCAAGAGACCCACTTCCTGTATCATCAACCAAACCCACACCGTGAACCATCATTGAAGCCTCTGCCAAGCCGTGAACCATCATCGAGACCCACTCCTTCCTTCACCCCCACCTCTATTTGATGAAATCATCAACCCAAATCGCCCATCCCCCACAAAATCCAAATCGACGCCGCTTCTCACGGCAGTAGAACATGGAGCTGGAATTTGGGGCCTGTGGCTATGGTTTAGGGTTTGGTGTTTGAGGTTCCTGGTTTGAAGTCTTGGTCATTTTAGTTCCTGGTTTTGCTGTGAATGTTGGTTTGGAGATGGAAGGGGGAAGGGATCTTTGTGAATTTTGGGTTTGATTCTCTTTTGGGAGTGTTTGCTGGGAGAAATTTGGATTTCGTAGTTGATTTGAATGTTGGGATCGGTGGGGTTGAGAAGGGATGAAGAAGAACAGAGTGTGGTGGCGTGAAAGTTGTGGTGGTGCAGTGGTTGAGTGGTGGTAGTGTGGTGGTTGAGTGGGAAGAAGAAGAATAAGAAGAAGAAGAGAGTGGGGCTGAGAAAGGGAAGAGAACGATGAAGGTGAGATGTTAGGTTGGTATTTCTGGATTTCAATTAAAATACTATTTTTTTCTCAATTTTAATTTTTCTTTATTTTTTAATTCATTTTTAACGGAATATTCTGTTAGTTTTTAGACGGAAGTTAACGGAAAACCAATTTTGCAACCAGGTGTAAACTTCAGGGACGTGTTTTGCTAATTTTGAAGTTTGGGGACGATTTTCGCAGGAAGGCAATAGTTGGGGGACCAAAAGTGCAATTAAGCCCAACAAACCCAACACATCTAACAGAAATCACAGAAATAGATCATGTATTCAAAGAATTTATGAAATTATTGCATTAAAACTTAAATTGAATTAAGATTTACCTACTAAATACTCAGGCGGCAGAACATCTCCATTTACCGCCTCACTATCCTTCAATGTGAATCCCCACCTTGGTATGATACTACTCTCACACGGGATCACATTGGTTTTGTTATTAAACAACGTCCTAAAACCATGTTCAGTGGGATGATAGGAACCCATATTTGGAATCAAATGGAAAAATGTCACCACATACACATTTCCTTCAACTATGACTTCAAGCCCACTTCCTAAACAAAATTTTCTTTATTGTAGCTTGAATCTTTCCACCCTGCAACAAAATCACATACAACACAATTGAAACTTATAAAACACTTAAAAACTAACAAAAGTCAATTGCATGGTTTATACTTACATATTGATCAACCAATATCAGTTCCATTGACACAGGTTTGTTATCTCTCATGTAGGAATCAACAATCCACATTCTGACCACCCTAACCTTGATAGTTGATCCTCCAGTTATGGTTTGGAGGACAAAGACCCAACACAGAATCAATTGAAGCAGAAGAAGACATCACAATCACAATCACAATAAATTTGAAACAAACTTAAGAAATAAGAGACTTTGGTTTCAAACAAAAAAAATGGCAAATGAAGGGTCTTATATAGCCAAAGAAAGGAGGAGGTATGTACACACATAATTAGCTGTTCACGAAAAGTTTCTCAGCACCAAGTACTTTCACAAAAAGTAAAACCCAAACCCATAAACACCTTTTATATCACACAGCATAGATACAAAACAATACAACTAATCCATAACTCGTTTCACCAGAAAAAGTTTTTCATCTAGTACCACGGACACTTTACACAAATCAAAAAGTAAATACCCTCTTCAGATTGAAAAGACAAATATATAGGTACTCAAATTGAACACTAACAAATTGTGGGTATTAAAACAACTTTGGATAATCAAAATTAACAAAAATTATGTAGCCCGGCGCACAATTTTAATACAGATAACAATACAAACTTTAAACTCATAACCTGAATGCAACTCCATGGCCATCGATAACTGCTATCGAACACCAACAATACGAAATTTGCGTTCAACAGAAAAATGAAGAAAGAGGGATATTATCAAAAAAGAAAAGAAAAGAAAAAAGAGGGATACATTTCTTTGACGGCTGATACGAAAAGGGGAAACCTAATCTCAATGGTGTTTTGAACTATAAACTAAAACTTAACCCTATTTTTAATCCTATACCAAACCTAAACTTATGAATTGAATTACCTAATTATAACTATTTAATGTTTTACATAAATTAAGTTATATTATATGATTGATTTCCTGCGGAAAACAACTTAATCAATTCTAAATTAATAAATTTACTCAAAAGAAAATTAATAAATTACAATTTATTCATTAATTATTTTTCAACTGTAATCGCTAATGACCAATTACTTTGCTAATATTATATAAGATAAAAAATTTAATATATGCAATCTCTTACTACTCATAGGCTATGTTTGGCACGTTTAGCTGATAAGCTAGTTGAAAGCTGAAAAGCTAGCTGATAGCTGAAAAGCTAGCTGAAAGCTGAAAGCTGATAAGCTAGCTGAAAGCTGATAGCTGATAGCTGAAAAGCTACGTAATTTGAACAAAAGTGTTTGGTAAAACTAGTCGTTGAACAAGCTGAAATTGTAAAATGACATAAAAAGACATAGTTGTATAATTTTTTATATATTTAATATTACTTTATTTTCACATTAATACCTATATGATATTAATATTAAAATTATTATAAATATTTTAATTTCACTCAAATAATTTATCATCTTAAAAATATAATATTCATTTTTACTTATCTAATTTTCTATATTTTTATTAAATTAAATAAAATAAATTAAATAATTTGTAATATAAAATTATTTATTTTATTCTGAAGTAGTAATTATTTCTGTGCGGGAACGATGTAATATGAGACAAATGTGATAACTGATAAATAAATAAGTTTTTTTCTTGGTACATCGGAAAATGAGTAGGTAAATAGGTTTAGTAAAAAACATATAAGGCTAAAGGTGAAATTTTGATAAAATAATAAGGATAAAAATGAGAATATATTTAATAAGCTATAAGCTTTAAGCTTTAAGCTACCTGAGATAGCTTATAGCTTAAAGCTTTAAGCTACTGAAATAAGCTCATTCACCAAACATTTTTATAGAGCTTTTAAGCTAGTCAAATAAGCTTTAAGCTAGTCAAATAAGCTATAAGCTAGCTGAAATGACATGCCAAACATAGTCATAATTTATATAATATAATATAATCATATAATTAAGAAAACAGATTTTTTTCCTGCCTTACGGTTGCAAAAGGAATAATTTCTGACAAAAATTAAGAATTTCTAAATGTAAAAACATGAAAAGTTAATCAGTCAAAGTAATAACGCCGTAAAGAATAAAAAAGAACCCCAAATATGACCTTATGGTGCACCAGCACACATCCTATAATACTCTCATGGTGAACAGTAGAGGGAAAGTTCTCCCTTTGTAGTGTTTATAGATTAGAAGGAGAAGAAAAGAAACGAAAATGAAGAGAAGTGGGGAGAAAAAGACGTCGAGAATGGTGAGTAGAGGAGTATATATATATATATATATATATATATATATATATTATAAGATGATAATTACCGGTACGAATTGGTTTAGACACTGTAGGATTTAACTCGTAGAGTTAAGAGAAAAATATAGAGTTGATATATTAATATACTAAAAATTATGAGGAACTTTATGAAATAGTAAAATATAAATTCGGATCACTTTGAGCAAATTAAAATGATCCATGGACAAGGAAATGAGTAAGAATTAAGCTAAAGAATAATTGTTAGACGATTAGAATAAATATGACATTGTCATATTACGTAATTAAGCTATGTATCCTTCCATAAAAGGTCGATACTTGCTCCGGGTTCATTTTAAATGAGAAAATTGATTAAACGCAGTGTGCTTCGAAATATGCCGCAGAACTACTTTTTGCAATTGACGTCGGATGAAGAAACTTCATTCTGGAAAAAGATTAGAAACATCGAAATAAATCGGTACACGCGTGTGGAATCTTCGTTTGAAGCTCCTAATAGAAAAACTATTTGTTCAGGCTCCTCTCACGCTTACACAACATCTTAGGCGTGAGTCGGAAATTAATTAATTATTCTAATTCTAATAATGTGGGTCTTACAAAAAGCCAGCCATGGGATACATTTATGAAGAAATGGATAAATGTAAGGAGATGATTTAATCTAACTTCAATGACGTTCTGAGAGGGTACATTCTATATGACATTCGTTGAGCTTAATTTTGAAAATAGTCTTAGACTCTTAGTTTGGGAACTAACTCTCTTATATGTTTTATTTTTGTATTCCTTAATTTAGTTATTAGCCTATATTAATTGGAGATCATTGATCATAGGTGGGCAATCAGTTGCATAGGCCTCTGCTTGCTGCAGATCTCTACCTCAACCGAGTGTTGCACTATGTAGAAGGATTTAAAGTTGACTATGAAGTTAGTAGAGGGCTATATGATAGCCAAGAAAAGATGACGAGTAGAGACATAGCTATGATAAATTTTATTAATGACCAATGTGATAGTTTTGAGAACAAATTAGGTTTCTTTGGTAGTGATTTAGCTATTGTTGGGCTCCAAAAAAAAACTCCAGAAAATTGTTGGAATTCATATGGTGGTCAATTTCCTGAGTTGCAGAAGTTGGCTATTTAAATATTGAGCTTAACATGTAGCTCCTCTGGATGTGAGCGCAATTAGAGTGCATTTGAGAGGGTAAGATTTCATATTCATAATGAAATGTTTTTTGTGTTTTCAATTTTGTTGAGGTGTCACTTATGTGTTAACTTATTTTGTAATTATTCAGGTTAACACTAAGAAAAGAAATCGTTTAATGCAAAAGATGATGAATGATGTAGTATTTGTGATGACTAACTCAAGGTTGGGAAGGAAGAACGAGGAAAAGAAAGAAGCAAACTAAGACCTTGATGGTGTTTGTTCTGATGATGATTTGATTGTAGAGGAGGACAAAGAGGATGGACATAACTATGTTGTGGATTAAAGGCAAGAAGCCTTAGGGTTAAAGGCAAGAAGCCTTAGGGTTGTTTGTTGCAGAAAAACTTAGGGAAACCATGTTAATTTTGTCATTTGTCAAGAGAGTTGATGTCATGAGTAGGAAACTAAATGAGACTTGTGTGAATGCATATCAGTTAAAGCCAAAGAAGAAAATCAAGTAAATTATGCTCTTGATGTCGGACCTGTGACCAGATTGTTTAAAATTCCACTCTGGTATTTCTTGATGTTAGAGTTTACTTTTACTGTAGTTGATTCTATACTTGGTTTCTGTCGAGTTGTCTCTAGTCTATTTTTTTTGGCATGCCTCCCTTGTTATCGGTAACATCATTATCGTTTAAAAGAACCAAGGCTTAAATATGTTTTTGGTACCTCTAAAAAATTAAGGTCTTTTGGTTTTGGCCCCTCTAAATAATTTTTTTTTGAAAACAGAAAATATTATTGAAAAGAAGAATTACAAGAGAACAAACCCTCTCATGAAATGGGTCAATTCCAAACGAAAACCCGACAAATAGGCATTACATGTCTCCTCCTCTAATGTGCCCATTAGTTGGAGAAGAACCTCATTAAAACCTTCACAAGAAAAACCCATTGTGAGAAACCCTAGTAAAGGAAAAAGAGTACTCAATCCCACAACCAAGAAAAAAAGGCCAACACAACTATTCTACCTACTGCTACAAATAACATAGCTCACAAAATACCAGCTATTGATAACAACTAAAACATAGCACTCCAAAAGCAAGTCTTCATTGATTAATTGTGTTCTCTTAATCCCCTTCTAGGTGTCTTCCACAACTTGGAATATTTATGAAGAAAGCATACTCCAGCAACCTTTTCATAGCTCCCAAACACTAGCACGCAACTCCCCTGATACGAAACCCCCACAACCCCCTTCTTTCACACCACGACACACAGAGAGTGACCCTGCACCATTTTCAGCAAAAGAAACCAGCATCCACTTACAACACCAGACCCGAAACAATTAGCATCTCCACACATCAACAAACCAAACCCAAAGTTCTATATTGAACGGGTCTAATAATTACCACCTCCCAAAGCCATTAAGCCACAAAAACACACGCTGCCCATTGATCTGCATGCCAGAAAGAAATGTGACTTTAGCATATTATAGCCAAAGGAACCCACACAACATGGCAACAAACCAACCCAGCGTCCAACAATCAGCTCAAAATTCCACGATATATAACCACACATCATGTTCAAAGAAACTCATGGCCTTAGTTCAAACTGCTTCAGACCATTGCAGAGGAGCACACGACATTCCCTTTTATCAAAAGCAGAATAATCCATCCTAATCCTCAGCAGAAAACTTCGATGCTCTATTTTCCAAACAAAAACCAAATTGTTTACCCAACATACTCTTAGACTCTTAGTCTCCCACATATCAGCCGAAATCCAGATTCAAGGTCTGGGTTACAAGCTAGTTCTTGCTATGCTTAACACATAAGCTATCTTTGTATCCTTTGCAAAAACACATATTTGCACACTTCATCGTCGCTCTCCAAGCATCGAAGCTAACCCGTGTATAGAAATTTCTTCTAAGCAATCAAAGATCATCCCCGCACGTTGACTTCTGATAAACACACTGAAATTCTAGATCCCTTAGAACAGATGTCCTGCACGATGCTAGGACAATCGATTAGAACAATATGACTGAAAATGCACAAGCACAGGTACAAATAAAAGAAACAAGACATAGCAAGTTGTTAACCCAGTTCGGTGAAACTTCACCTACGTCTGGTTAGCTTTCGCCCAAAGAAAAGGAATTCCACTATCTCAAGATCTAGGTGTTACAGACACACATGAACACATCAAGTTCATTGTTCTTAACCTAATCTACCCAGTGTTCTTCTACTTAGAACCACAGCCTAAGTATGAGAGCCCCTCTCACTTTTCCTCAATCACTGTCACAGTGATTGGTGAAAACAAATAACAAAAGTGTTTGAACAATCAAACTCAACACAGAACTGAAACTTGCTTTATAGAATCAGGGAGCAAGAACAGTTCACAAATAACAAGAACAAAGCACAACTCACAATCCTAAAACACTTGATCTTCAATCTTAGCTCCGGTCCCTTCACGTTTTAGGTCTTTGTTCTATTTATACTTCAGCAGAGGCGGCACTAGGGTTAGCTGGGCTGAAGAACAGAATTGATCCACACAACTGCTTCGACATCAGGTTGTTTTTAGCAAAATGCATGACAATAAAAGGAACAACACACACGCCTAGCACGAGTTTGAACCCCTTCCGGACTGTGCACATCAAGAGGTAACAAATACCCCAAAGAAGCCGATATTGCTAGCTTTTCCCCTTCTGAAATTGCTACTGATTTCTTTGGCCTCCCCCTTGGCAACTTAGGTCCCTCCATCACTGCCACTTGCCTTTCTTTTCTAGGCCTTCCCCGTCGACGTTTCGGTTGTGCGACTTCTGAATTGATATTTCTTTGATTCCTAGTCATCTCAATAGGAACATAATCATAGGCAACAAGAGAACCCTGAGGTTCAACCTCACTAGCCTCTGTTTCATACTCTACAGTTTCCACCAACGGTTCAAATTGAGCCACCAATTTTCCAGCGTTGCATCCACCTCATCAATTGTACGTGGACCCCAAAAAATTGATGTTGTTGATGATTTATTTGTCCCAGCATATGTTGTTCGAAAAACACGAACCATATCAGATTCAACTTGATGCCTCCATTGTGTATAATGAAACTTGGCCCACCCCATCAATCCTTGATAAACCTCATTTGAATTGTCAAAATACCATCTTTTCCAATTAAGGCTTTGATTACGGTCCCTTTTAACACCCACATAAATGTCAATTTTTTCAAAATCCAAATTTTGAAAATTAACCACTCCCTTGATTTCCTCCACACCATAACCCGCCTCAATCAAATCCCTAGCCTGGAGTCGTAACTCTTGCTCCTGAAATTCCTCCAAATGATTAAAATCTTGTCCCTCCTCATCAGAGCTTGCTTTGTCCTTGCCGGAATCATCTCCGCCACCGTCACATCCATCCAAGGCCAACTCGTCACCGTCGTAGTCATCTCCTGTACTCCAGAACTGGGAAATTTTGGAATAAGAACTATTTTACTCAGAGCATTATCTACCTGAATCCAAATTTCCTTGCCTTCTGCCCAAGGCTTCTGGACTTCTAATAGAACTCGCGCAACATCAAATCGTCGTCTATCGCTTGTTGCATTGTCTCTGCAGATAAGACGTCCCAACGACGTCGTCACAGCCTCGAAAAAATCATACCCCCACACCTTAACCGGGACATTAAAGATCTTGACCCAAAGCCTGTGATTGGAAGAACATGTTTCATGCATACAAGGCTCCACTGACAAGAACCTCTACAGTAGAAAATATTTTCCATCGTTCAGGATTTCCCTCATCTCTTCACTAGACTGGAATTCAAGAATTACCTCCCTTGCTCCTAAGGGATTTGCACGGATCACTCCTAGGCCAGTGGAACACAGAAAGTCCTGAATCACTTCTAATGTGTACACCACTCTTAGTGTCGCAACTGCTAAACACTTCAGAGCAACTTCTTCTTCCACCGATGTATTATACACCACCGACCCTCTACTACGATTAGAACCACTATGGTCCTCTTTCGACGAATCCTTTACCCACCACTCCTGATTTAGCCCCTTTTGTGGCTCTGTCTTGGATTGTGCTACCTCCTTTGGCCTCCACTCACGTTTCACCTTACGGTGTCTGCACTGGTTATTCTGCTTAAACTTAGCCCTGTTCACCAGGAGAAGAGATTGTTGCACTCTTGCGCCATGCAATTCCTGGACCGCTCTAGACGCATCGTTCTCATATTTAAATCTTACAAATCCAAACCGGGACTGCCTACCCTTTCTCCTTTGTCTCTGTAGGAACACCCCAATTACCCTCCCAAACTGGAACGCCACTTCTTTCAAACTCCACTACGTGAATTCATCTCCCATGCCGTCAATGAAAACTGTGTGACCCCCCTCATGTTGCCTCGTCGCCGTCTGAATCCTTTGTGACCTTGTATTCCGCACTCCGGTGGTACCTTCACCCAGGGGCGGACCTATGTTGTGGTGAGGGGGTTCATCTGAACCCCTGAACCAAAAAAATTGCACTTAATTTTCTATATAATTTTTTTTTGAACCTCCTGAAAATTTTAAATTATACTAGTAGATTAAGTTTTGCACCTATTTGCACCAAAGACCCACCTATTTGCACAACTATGACTTGTATAATTTATCATGTATAAAACATATTAAAGTTGTTTTAAATTATATTTTTACTGATGTGTTCATTTAAAAAATTTGAACCCCCTAACCCCGGGGTCCTGGATCCGCCACTGCCTTCACCCCGCCGGAGTGAAAATTCTTCAGAGAAAATCGGCGACATTTCCCTTTAGTGCCCCTCAAAATATTTTCTTTTGTATACACCCCTAAATGCAAAATAATACTGAGGTTTCAGCACTTTCTGTCACCTTATGTCGTTTAGAGGGACTTAAATCAAAGAACCATTATTTTAGGGGGACCTAAGACGTGATAAAGATTGAGTTTTAGGTTCCTTTAAAATCATCGTTCTTTGGTTTAGGTCCCTCTAAAATTATGGTTCCATGGTTTATGTCCCTCTAAAAATGCCACGTCAGCGTTCGTTAGGTAAACGTAACAGCAAGGGCTTATCCCTCCATATTATTTTCAAAATAAGGGTGTATACAAAAAAATATTTGGAGGGGCCTAAATCAAAAGACTCTAATTATAGAGGGACCAAAAACATATTTAAGCGAAGAATCAAATATGTTGTTCCAAACAAAAAATGAATGCATGTGATTACTATTTCAAATTATCTTGTAAATATGAAGTGTGCCAAATATTTTATTATGAATTTTTTCGATTCTCCTAAAAAAGACAAATTTGTTGAAATTAGCTTATTTAGGTTGTTTTCCCTCTTTTATCTATATTTGAAACACGATTAATAGAGGAGGTCAAAGTTGTTGGCTTTGCATCTGTATGGAGCTACATGGTGTGCTGACTAGCGTGCAAAGTGTCCTTTTGATAGGAAAAGGTTGGAAAATTTAAGATTGTACAGATAATGTTGCGCTTAACTAAATATTATATCAAAGTTTGTATTTTCAAAAATGAAAATGCACAGAGTGCAAAGTGCCTTGACTTTATCCACACGTCTGCATCCTAATACTAAATTGCTGACTTGATATTTATATTTTCTATCTCTTCGGCGTTATTTTTTCCTATAGGAAATGATTATTAAAATACGAGCTTGAAGAGAAAATAATCTTCAATTATTCCTATCTCTTAAGGCGTGTTTGATTGGAGTTAGTCCCCAAAGCCCTTCTCTACCATCTACAAGGTTCCAAAACATATGAGAGACGATATATATATTTTATCAATATTCAATTATTAAAAGATGATTTAATTTTAAGCTTAACCAATACCCTTTCATGAAAATTGATAATATATATGTTTGGAGTTTGGTGTAGTTGTACAATACTTCCAACTAACATGTTTGAAAGGTTTGTTCAATACTTTTGCTTGGAGTTTGAACATACTTCTTCACTCATTCACTAATCATTAATGAAGAGAACGAGTTTGTATTACCTTGTTCACTTTGCTGATTGAGTAATTAAACCCAAACAAAATTGGTTTAAAAAATCTATTTATTGGGCTTAAGCCCAATTAGTGTTGAAATGTGGTATAAGGATAGTTAATCTCTACCTTAAGCCCAATTAGTGAAAACTAGGGTTAGTTATGCTATATAAATGACTAGATCCATTTCCTATCTTTTGTGCTCTGACTGCGCATTTTTCCTCCCATTGAGAGATCAAACCACAATATAGAGGGGGGGGGGGGAAGGAAGGAGTGCACGTTTGTCCATGACATCTCATGGCAAGTAGATCATGCGATAATTGTTAGTGTCTTCAAGAGGTACGCAATTTATTTTGATTTCCTTAGTGTTTTGAATTTTAATATAAACCGCAGATCGAAAATTCTCCATTCCTTAAATTTTGCTCGAATCAAAAATTTTCCATCGCTCTTGATGGTTATGGCGATATATGGTTGAGCTAAACTTTTCTTATTGTTATTCAATTAACATTGATTTTTTTTTTGCTTTTCCTTTGTGTTCTAAAAGGAGGATTGCATGTTTGTCCATGACATGTCACTGCAGGAAAATTGTGCGATAATTATCAATGTCTTCAAGAGGTACGTAATTTATTTTATTTCATTGGTGTTCTAAATTCTAGTATATATCTCAGATATGAAATTCCCCATCGTTAAAATTTTACTCGGATTCAGAATTTTTTCATCGCACTTGATGGTTATGTTGATATTTGATCAAGATCAACTTTTTTTTATTGTTATTCAATTAATATTTAAATTCTAGTTAATTTGTTTGTTTTATTCAATTGTTATTCAAATTTGAAATGGTTTCATTCAATTCAAATTGATGTTCTTTTGTGTTCTTTTTTTGTGCTTTATTATTTTTTGGAGTTTTTCCTTTGTGTTTTAAAAGTTGGAGTACACGTTTTTTCATTACATCTCATTGCAGGTAAATCGTGCGATAATTGTCAATGTTTTCAAGAGGTACATAATTTATTTTGATTTCATTGGTGTTCTAAATTCTAGTATAGATAATGGATCTAAATTTCATAATCACTTAAGTTTTCCTCGGATCAGAAATTTTCCATCGTTCTTGATGGTTACGGTTATACTAGATTAAGCTTAAATTTTCAAATTTTATTCATATTGACGTTTAATTTTTTGGTTTTATTCAATTTTGATGTGGTTTCATTCAACTCAAATTGACGTTGCTTTGTGTTCTTTTTTTTATGCTATATTATTTTTTTGGAGCTATTCCTTTGTGTTCTAAGCAAAAAGCCTATGCCTTTTATTTTAATAATCAAAACTAAATTAAAATATTGATCTTCATCTCGTGAGTACGAATAGGTTTCTAATTTTTTTCTTTTTTTTTTAAAGAAAAACACTTATTGAGAATTCAATATTCATAGATGGTATAATATTTTTTATGAATGGAAAATATGAATATTGTTACTTGATTAGTATGATTGGTTGTAAAATGTGTATACAAAACTTTATTAATTTTTTATGACTTTAAAAAATTAGAGCATGAGGAAATTTAAAATTTAATAAATTTGTATTAATTAAGTGAATGTCTTCCCTCAAAGTGTCTCATTTACAAAGTTAATAGGGTTATCTATTAAATTTGAAATGTTTTTGAGATATTTTATAAATTGAATCAATTTTTGTTGTAAACTTATTAATTAATTTGTTCTTACATATTAATTTTAATATGAAAATGTTAAAATTTCCTATTGTGAGCTTCTTGGCGGATTTTGATTTTATAATACATGTTGAATATACAGCTTGATACTTATCCTCGAAGAGCATATGATAATTTTGATCCATTAATAGTTGAGAATCATTGATCTCCAATATAAGCTTATAACTAGATTAAAGAATGTCAAAACAAAACAAAAAATAGAATTAGTTCCAAACTAAGTCTAAGACTATAATTTTTAAAAAAAAAAAAACTCAATGAATGTCATGTAGGATGTACCCTCTCAGAACGCCATTGACGTTAGATTTAATCATCTCCTTACACTTATCCATTTCTTCATAAATGTATCCTATGGCTGGCTTCAGATCTGAATCCACTTTGCGCAACACTTTTATAAGTGGATAAGCACCCCTCAAACAATTCAACGTATCTTTCCAAAACCCCTTATTAATAAAAAATTCTTCAATAGCTTTCTCATCTTTAGTCTTCGCAAATCGACTACCTATCCATTCTTAAGAGCTAAACATTTTCCACAATGCATGTTTTTTGGCAAGCATGTCAATGTCAAGTAAGAAGTAGCAAAGCGTGTAGCCCCGGGTCTAACCAAATCACCACCTTTAGTATAGTGATGCAATAGACTTATAATACCAACCCTGACATAAATGAAATTTTTTATTTCCTTACCACGTGCAATTCTCTCTTTGTGAAGGGGTATCTTCTTCTCAAAGTCCTATAACATTAGGTCTATGCAATGAGCTGCACAATGTGTCCAATAAAGCCTCTTCCTCTTTTGAATCAACACATCACCAGCTTCCTTATTTTTTGCAGCATTGTCTGTGACAATCTGAATCACATTTTCCTCACCAACTTCCTCAGTAGCATCATTCACCATCTGAAAAATTTTAGCAGTTGTCTTGCATATGCTGGATGCATCAATGGACTTAAAAAAATTGTACCCTTAGGACTATTTTCCATTAAATTAAGTATATACCTCGTCCTTCTATTCGTCCATCCTCAATCATAATTGTGCATCATGTTTTTCTCCAACAAGCTTTGTTCACGATCGAACATATGGTGATGCAGTAAATCATAAAACTAAGTCAAAATATTTATTTGATTAAATGCTTGCCAAAAAGTTGATGTTTGATGGCATTATTCCATAAATGATGAGAAAATTAGATTGAATAACAACAAAATATAAACCTTAGGAAATCTACATGTTTCCCTAAGTTTTTCTTCAACAAACAACCCTAAGGCTTCTTTCCTTTAATCCTACGAGCTAGCTGAATATCCTTTGGAATGATTGTGACCCTCTTGGCATGAATGGCGCAGAGGTTAGTGTCCTAGAAAAACCGAAGGGCCCAGACGGCGCTGCTCTAGAAGCGAAGATTAACCTCATCATCAACATCAGAGCTGCGACGTTTGGGCTCTTCAGGTGGTCGTCGAGACATATCTGGTTGTTTGGTTCGAGGACACTAACCTCTGTGTCATTCATGCAAAGAGGGTCACCATCATTCCCAAGGACATTCATCTCGCTCGTAGGATTTGAGACGAGAAGCCTTATGGTTGTTTGTTGCAAAAAAAGTTAGGGATGCCATGTTGATTTCCTAGGGTTTATCTTTTGTTGTTATTCGATCTAATTTTCTCTTCATTTATGGAATAATGCCATCAAGCATAAATTTTTTTGGCAAGAATTTAATCAAATAAAATATTTTAAATTATTTTTTGATTTACTGCATCACCATATGTTCGATTGTGAACAAAGCTTGTTGGAGAAAAATAGGATGCACAATTATGATAGATGGATGGACGGATAGAAGGAGGAGGTCTATACTTACTTTAATGGTAAATAGTCCTAAGGGTACAATTGTTTTTAAGTCCATTGATGCATCAAGCATATGCAAGACAACTGCTAAATTTTTTTAGATGGTGAATGATGTTGCTGAGGAAGTTGGTGAGGATAATGTGATTCAGATTGTCACAGATAATGCTGCAAACTACAAGGAAGCTAGTGATGTATTGATTCAAAAGAGGAAGAGGCTTTATTGGACACATTGTGAAGCTCATTGCATAGACCTAATGCTATAGGACTGTGAAAAGAAGTTACCCCTCCACAAAGAGAGCATTGCACGTGGTAAGGAAATAACCAATTTCATTTATGCCAGGGTTGTTATTATAAGTCTATTGCATCACTATACTAAAGGTGGTGATTTGATTAGACCCGGGGCTACACGCTTTGCTACGTTTTACTTGACATTGGTATGCTTGCGAGAAAAAAAATGCATTTTGGAAAATGTTTAACTCTGAAGAATGGATAGGTAGTCGTTTTGCGTAGACTAAAGATGAGAAAATTATTGAAGAATAGTTACTGATAAAGGGGTTTTAGAAAGATACGATGAATTGTTTGACGTGTGCTTATCCACTTATAAAAGTGTTGCGCAAACTGGATTCATATCAGAAGCCAGCCATGTGATACATGTATGAAGAAATAGATAAGTGTAAGGAGATAATTAAATCTAACTTCAATAGCGTTCTGATAGGGTGCATCCTATGTGAGACCCAAGTTTTTAAGTTTGGAATAAATCGAATAAAAATTCCTTTTCACGATTAATTTGATGTAACGTGAAGGAAAACCTGAACAAGTGTTTATGGAATGGAATAAATTTGTGAAGGAGAAAGTTCAGGAAAAGGCTAAGGATTGTAACAAAGTCGATAAAAGTTATAGCACGATTAGTATTCGCTTAAACCTAGTGTAAGATCAAGTTTTGATCTAGTAGTACAACTCTATGTTTTGATGATTACAAGTTAACCTTTTGATATGAACAATTGTGGTACTCTAACGTGTTTTTCTGAGTGTGCTATTTACAGGCTCTGACCTCAACTCAATCTCACACAAATCAGAAGCACTGTGTATAAAGAGCAACCCAAGCAACGCTTTCGCATTCACCATGTTCAGTGTGAACAGTGGAAAAGCTTCAGAAGTTCTGAAGTTATACAAACTCTGATGTGGACTCAGTCACTAGAAGCTCTGAAGATCCAGAAAGTCTGATAACCAAGAAACACTGAAGGCTCAGATATTCTGATGGTGTAGAAGACTCTGAAGATCCAGAAGCTAATTAGTGAAATTCTGTTGTCCAGAAGCAAGATACTCTGAAGACCATGTTCTTCCCTCTGAGTTCAGAATAAGAAGAAACAATGGTCAGAGGATCTGGGCTTTCCCTCTGACTCTGATCAACCGGCTTCACAAGTTCCAATATGAAGCATCCCCTGATCAGAAGTCTCCTAGGTTTAAAGGTCAAGTCGCTATCCAAGTACAAAAGCAACTGTACCTTCCTGACGACCTACCTAACTGTCTCAGACACAGCAGAAGCTGGATTTTCCATAACTGCCCTCCAACGGTAGCATTTCCCATGCAACGCTCAACCCTAATCCTTGGAGTATATAAAGAGGCTGAAGACTGAAAGAAACGGCTAGAAGCATTCACATACGCGCAAGACAAACTTAAATTCTTCTAAGCTTTCTTTCATCTGAAATTCATTGAGTTTACTATTAGCTTTTTAGAAGCAAATCTCTTGTAAACAATTCTTTGATAAACAGTTTGTTTAGTTCCTTTAGGAGATCAAGGCTGATCGGATCCTAGAGAAGACTAAGAGAGTGAATCTTAGTGTGAGCTAAGTCAGTGTAATTGTTAGTCACTTGTAGGTTTCAAGTGCAGTTGTAACTCTTACCTGATTAGTGGATTGCCTTCATTCTAAGAAGGAAGAAATCACCTTAACGGGTGGACTGGAGTAGCTTGAGTGATTTATCAAGTGAACCAGGATAAAATCCTTGTGTGCTTTTCTATCTCTTATCTTTAGCACTTAAGTTCTCGAAAGATTTGTCAAAATCTTTAAGGTGGAAGTTTTATACTGAAAATGTTATTCAAACCCCCCCTTTCTACCGTTTTTCATACCTTCAATTGGTATCAGAGCGCAAGTTCTGATTACCACACCTAACAGTGTTCAGTGATCCGGGCCGGTGTGAAAAACAATGGCTGCCACCACCAGTGAAACTCAAAGAGATGGTTACAATGCAAAGCCTCCTATGTTCGACGGTCAAAGGTTCGAATATTGGAAAGATAGACTGGAAAGTTTCTTTCTGGGTTTCGATGCAGATCTCTGGGATATTATTGTGGATGGCTACGAGCGTCCAGTTGATGCAGATGGCAAGAAGATCCCAAGGTCAAAGATGACTGCAGATCAAAAGAAGCTGTACTCACAACATCACAAAGCAAGAGCAATTCTTCTAAGTGCTATTTCCTATGAAGAGTACCAGAAGATTACAGATCGTGAGTTTGCGAAAGGCATTTTCGAATCTCTGAAGATGTCTCATGAAGGAAACAAGAAAGTCAAAGAATCAAAGGCATTGTCTTTGATCCAAAAGTATGAATCCTTCATCATGGAGCCAAATGAGTCCATTGAAGAAATGTTCTCCAGATTTCAGCTGCTTGTAGCTGGCATACGACCTCTCAACAAGAGCTACACAACAAAAGATCATGTCATAAGGGTCATCAGGTGTCTTCCTGAAAGTTGGATGCCTTTAGTGACTTCAATAGAGCTCACGAGAGACGTTGAGAATATGAGTTTAGAAGAACTCATCAGCATTTTGAAATGCCATGAGCTGAAGCGCTCAGAGATGCAAGATCTGAGGAAAAAGTCCATAGCCTTGAAATCTAAATCTGAAAAGGCTAAGGTTGAGAAGTCAAAAGCTCTTCAAGCTGAAGAAGAGGAATCTGAAGAAGCATCAGAAGATTCTGATGAAGATGAGCTGACTCTGATCTCCAAGAGACTCAATCGCATCTGGAAGCACAGGCAGAGCAAATACAAAGGCTCTGGAAAGGCAAAAGGAAAGTCTGAATCCTCAGGTCAGAAGAAGTCCTCACTTAAGGAAGTCACATGCTTTGAGTGCAAAGAATCAGGGCACTACAAAAGTGACTGTCCAAAATTGAAGAAGGACAAGAAGCCAAAGAAGCACTTCAAGACAAAGAAGAGTCTGATGGTGACATTTGATGAATCAGAGTCAGAGGATGTTGACTCTGATGGTGAAGTCCAAGGACTCATGGCTATTGTCAAAGACAAGGAAGCAGAGTCAAAGGGAGCTGTTGACTCTGACTCAGAATCAGAAGGAAATCCTAACTCAGACGATGAAAATGAGGTATTCGCTTCTTTCTCTACCTCTGAACTGAAACATGCATTGTCTGATATTATGGATAAGTATAACTCCTTATTGTCTAAGCATAAGAAGCTGAAAAAGAACTTATCTGCTGTTTCCAAGACTCCTTCTGAACATGAGAAAATTATTTCTGATTTGAAAAATGATAATCATGCCTTGATCAATTCTAACTCTGTGCTTAAGAACCAGATTGCTAAGCTAGAAGAAATTGTTGCCTGTGATGCCTCTGATTGTAGAAATGAATCTAAGTATGAAAAGTCTTTTCAAAGATTCCTAGCTAAAAGCGTGGATAGAAGCTTAATGGCTTCAATGATCTATGGCGTAAGCAGAAATGGAATGCATGGCATTGGCTATTCTAAACCAATTAGAAATGAGCCCTCTGTGTCTAAAGCTAAATCCTTGTATGAATGCTTTGTTCCCTCTGGTACCAAATTGCCTGATCCTGTATCTGCTAAAGTTGCTAAAAACCCTCTTAAAAAGGGATCTTTCTCTATGACTAAATATCATGCAAATATTCCTTTAAAATATCATGTTGAGACACCCAAGGTGATCAGAACCTCTGGGGTAACTAACAAGAGAGGACCCAGAAAGTGGGTACCTAAGGACAAGATTATCTATGTTGCAGATATCCTTGATAGCTCCACTGAAACACCAATCATGGTATCTGGACAGTGGATGCTCGCGTCACATGATGGGAGAAAGGCGTATGTTCCGAGAGCTGAAACTTAAGCCTGGAGGCGAAGTTGGCTTTGGAGGAAATGAAAAGGGTAAAATTGTTGGTACTGGTACTATATGTGTAGATAGTAGTCCATGCATTGATAATGTGTTATTGGTAGACGGCTTAACACATAACTTATTGTCTATAAGTCAATTAGCTGACAAGGGTTATGATGTTATATTCAATCAAAAGTCCTGCCGGGCTGTAAGTCAAATCGATGGCTCTGTTCTGTTTAACAGCAAGAGGAAGAACAACATTTATAAGATCAGATTATCTGAGTTGGAGGCTCAGAATGTGAAGTGCCTTCTGTCTGTTAATGAAGAGCAGTGGGTATGGCATAGACGGTTAGGGCATGCCAGTATGAGAAAGATTTCTCAGCTGAGCAAGCTAAACCTTGTCAGGGGCTTACCCAATCTGAAGTTCGCTTCAGACGCTCTTTGTGAAGCATGTCAGAAAGGCAAATTCACAAAAGTCCCTTTCAAGGCAAAGAATGTTGTCTCAACCTCAAGGCCGTTAGAACTTCTGCATATCGACCTTTTTGGACCAGTGAAAACTGAGTCTATAGGTGGCAAGAGATATGGGATGGTTATCGTTGATGACTATAGCCGCTGGACATGGGTAAAGTTTCTAACCCGCAAGGATGAGTCTCATGCTGTGTTCTCTACCTTCATTGCTCAAGTGCAAAACGAGAAGGCTTGTAGGATTGTGCGTGTCAGAAGTGACCATGGTGGAGAGTTTGAGAATGACAAATTTGAGAGTCTGTTTGATTCCTATGGAATTGCACATGATTTCTCTTGTCCCAGAACTCCTCAACAAAATGGTGTTGTTGAGAGGAAGAACAGAACTCTTCAGGAGATGGCTAGAACCATGCTCCAAGAAACTGGCATGGCTAAGCACTTTTGGGCAGAGGCAGTAAATACAGCATGTTACATTCAGAACAGAATCTCTGTGAGACAAATTCTGAATAAGACTCCTTATGAATTGTGGAAGAACATAAAACCCAACATTTCTTATTTTCATCCTTTTGACTGTGTTTGTTATGTTCTCAATACTAAGGATAAATTGCATAAATTTGATGCTAAGTCTTCTAAGTGTCTATTACTCGGTTACTCTGAGAGATCTAAAGGTTTTAGATTTTATAATACTGATGCTAAGACTATTGAAGAATCTATTCATGTTAGATTTGACGATAAGCTTGACTCTGACCAGTCAAAGCTAGTTGAAAAGTTTGCAGATTTAAGTATTAATGTTTCTGACAAAGGCAAAGCTCCAGAGGAAGTTGAGCCAGAGGAAGATGAACCAGAGGAAGAAGCTGGTCCCTCTAACTCACAAACTATGAAGAAGAGCAGAATCACTGCAGCTCACCCTAAGGAATTGATTTTGGGCAACAAAGACGAACCAGTCAGAACCAGATCTGCCTTCAGACCCTCTGAAGAGACCTTGCTCAGTCTGAAAGGATTGGTGTCCTTAATTGAACCCAAGTCCATAGATGAAGCTCTTCAGGACAAGGATTGGATTCTGGCCATGGAAGAAGAATTGAATCAATTCTCCAAGAACGATGTTTGGAGCTTAGTGAAGAAACCTGAGAGTGTCCATGTTATTGGAACGAAATGGGTATTCAGAAACAAACTGAATGAGAAAGGAGATGTAGTCAGAAACAAGGCAAGGCTAGTTGCTCAAGGCTACAGCCAACAGGAAGGAATAGACTACACTGAAACATTTGCTCCAGTAGCAAGACTGGAGGCAATCAGACTGTTGATCTCTTTTTCAGTAAATCACAACATAGTTCTACATCAGATGGACGTGAAGAGTGCCTTCCTAAATGGTTATATCTCAGAGGAAGTCTATGTTCATCAACCCCCAGGTTTTGAAGATGAGAAGAAACCAGACCATGTGTTCAAATTGAAGAAATCACTCTACGGTTTGAAGCAAGCTCCCAGAGCATGGTATGAGAGACTCAGCTCATTCCTTCTGGAGAATGAGTTTGTAAGGGGTAAAGTAGATACAACTCTTTTTTGCAAGACTTATAAAGATGATATCTTAATTGTGCAAATTTATGTTGATGATATTATATTTGGTTCTGCTAATCAATCTCTATGCAAAGAATTTTCTGAGATGATGCAGGCTGAATTTGAGATGAGTATGATGGGAGAATTAAAGTACTTTCTGGGAATACAAGTTGATCAAACACCAGAAGGAACATATATCAATCAGAGCAAGTACACTAAAGAACTTCTGAAGAAGTTCAATATGTTGGAATCTACAGTGGCCAAAACTCCAATGCATCCTACATGCATTCTGGAGAAAGAAGATAAAAGTGGTAAAGTATGTCAGAAGCTCTATCGTGGCATGATAGGTTCACTTCTATACTTAACTGCATCTAGGCCAGACATACTATTTAGTGTTCATTTATGTGCTCGTTTCCAATCAGATCCAAGGGAAACCCACTTAACTGCTGTTAAGAGGATCCTAAGGTATCTGAAAGGCACCACTAACCTTGGCTTGATGTATAAGAAAACATCAGAGTATAAGCTTTCAGGTTACTGTGATGCTGATTATGCTGGAGATAGAACAGAGAGAAAAAGTACTTCTGGAAATTGTCAATTTCTGGGAAGCAATCTAGTCTCATGGGCAAGCAAGAGGCAATCAACCATTGCACTATCAACTGCAGAGGCAGAATATATCTCAGCAGCAATATGCAGCACTCAGATGCTCTGGATGAAACATCAGCTGGAGGATTATCAGATCCTTGAGAGCAATATCCCAATCTATTGTGATAACACTGCTGCAATCTCATTGAGTAAGAATCCTATCTTGCATTCAAGGGCAAAGCACATTGAGGTAAAGTATCACTTTATTAGAGATTATGTACAGAAGGGCGTACTTCTTCTGAAGTTTGTTGATACTGACCATCAATGGGCAGATATCTTTACAAAGCCCTTAGTAGAGGATAGATTTAATTTTATTCTGAAAAATCTGAACATGGACTTTTGTCCAGAGTGAAGATGGATCAGAACCTCTGACTATGATACTTCTTGATCAGAAGATGTCTAGTCCAGAAGGTAACTCAATCAGAGTGTGTGTACCCACTGGTACTGACTCTGAAGCTGAGACAGCAACACGTGTGTCAGTATTTCTGATGCATAGTTCCTTGTGCCCGTGTGACAGTCTGTTATGATTGCGTGTAGATGTGCTTCTCTCCTGTGTGTGATTTGTGTATTTACTGTTACTATCTATCTTTAATTTTCAACCGTTGATCTTAAAGTGCTTTTTGAATCAACAACGGTTATTTGTCAAAACCCACTATACACACACGATCTCTTTCACTTCCGGTTTTTACTCTCTCTCTCTTTGCTATTTCGAAACCGCTTATCCT